>NC_092178.1:34032134-34142472 GCF_045791955.1 Oncorhynchus clarkii lewisi | reverse complement strand
ATCCTGTCAGTTTAGTAAACAACAATTTTCAAATATATGCGTTGGAACATACAGTGGGGCAAAAAAGTATTTAGTCAGCCACCAATTGTGCAAGTTCTCCCACTTAAAAAGATGAGAGAGGCCTGTAATTTTTATCATAGGTACACTTCAACTATGACAGACAAAATGAGAATTAAAAAAATCCAGAAAATCACATTGTAGGATTTTTTATGAATTTATTTGCAAATTATGGTGGAAAATTTGTATTTGGTCAATAACAAAAGTTTATCTCAATACTTTGTTATATACCCTTTGTTGGCAATGACAGAGGTCAAACATTTTCTGTAAGTCTTCACATGGTTTTCACACACTGTTGCTGGTATTTTGGCCCATTCCTCCATGCAGATCTCCTCTAGAGCAGTGATGTTTTGGGCTGTTGCTGGGCAACACAGACTTTCAACTCCCTCCAAAGATTTTCTATGGGGTTGAGATCTGGAGACTGGCTAGGCCACTCCAGGACCTTGAAATGCTTCTTACGAAGCCACTCCTTTGTTGCCCAGGCGGTGTGTTTGGGATCATTGTCATGCTGAAAGACCCAGCCACGTTTCATCTTCATAGCCTGGTTCCTCTCTAGGTTTCTTCCTAGGTTTTGGCCTTTCTAGGGAGTTTTTCCTAGCCACCGTGCTTCTACACCTGTATTGCTTGCTGTTTGGGGTTTTAGGCTGGGTTTCTGTACAGCACTTTGAGATATCAGCTGATGTACGAAGGGCTATATAAATACATTTGATTTGATTTGATTTGAATGCCCTTGCTGATGGAAGGAAGTTTTCACTCAAAATCTCACGATACATGGCCCCATTCATTCTTTCCTTTACACAGATCAGTCGTCCTGGTCCCTTTGCAGAAGAACAGCCCCAAAGCATGATGTTTCCACCCCCATGCTTCACAGTAGGTATGGTGTTCTTTGGATGCAACTCAGCATTCTTTGTCCTCCAAAGTTGAGTTTTTACCAAAAAGTTATATTTTGGTTTCATCTGACCATATGACATTCTCCCAATCTTCTTCTGGATCATCCAAATGCTCTCTAGCAAACTTCAGACGAGCCTGGACATTGTCTGGCTTAATAAGCAGGGGGACACGTCTGGCACTGCAGGATTTGAGTCCTTGGCGGCGTAGTGTGTTACTGATGGTAAGCTTTGTTACTTTGGTCCCAGCTCTCTGCAGGTCATTCACTAGGTCCCCCCGTGTGGTTCTGGGATTTTTGCTCACCGTTCTTGTGATCATTTTGACCCCACGGGGTGAGATCTTGCATGGAGCCCTAATAAATGCTCCCAAAGTTGATTTCTTCAAACCAAGCTGCTTACCTATTGCAGATTCAATCTTCCCAGCCTGGTGCAGTTCTACAATTTTGTTTATGGTGTCCTTTGACAGCTCTTTGGTCTTGGCCATAGTGGAGTTTGGAGTGTGACTGTTTGAGGTTGTGGACAGGTGTCTTTTATACTGATAACAAGTTCAAACAGGTGCCATTAATACAGGTAACGAGTGGAGGACAGAGGAGCCTCTTAAAGAAGAAGTTACAGGTCTGTGAGAGCCAGAAATATTGCTTGTTTGTAGGTGACCGAATACTTATTTTCCACTATAAATTGCAAATAAATTAATAAAAAATCCTACAATGTGATTTTATGGATTTTTTTTTTCTCATCTTGTCTGTCATAGTTGAAGTGTACCTATGATGAAAATTACAGGCCTCTCATCTTTTTAAGTGGGAGAACTTGCACAATTGGTGGCTGACTAAATACTTTTTTGCCCCACTGTATATGTTAACTTAAGTAAATGTTGCTAAGCAATGCACTTTTGCTAGTAGTACTATCTAGCGTGCTACGTTTTACGTCCTAATAATTGTTTGTTTGTTTTCCTTTTCCTACTTTTAGAATCAACTGTACTGGATGAGGTCCAGTTGGATGTGCCACTGCTGCCAGTTATCCTTCATGTCCAGGATGCTGCTATCATCCTTGAGGATGTGCCAACTATCCTTGAGGTACACTTTTCAGAAAGCTTTTGGTTTTATGTTTGAAAAGTATCCCATATATTCATTCTGAAAATCTTTGTTGCCTGCTTTAGGAGGCCACTCATAATTGGCAGCTGATACCGATTAGCCCCCTGTTCCTCTAAATGTCTGTGTAGTCTGGGCTTGTCAGATGCTGAAGGATAGTTGTCACCATCCTATATCCCCATTGACTCGAATGGTTGACATTCTCCATCCCTCCCTCCCACAGCCTCTACCTTACCACCAAGAGAGTGGAGGACATCGCCCTGAGGCTCGTCTCCCTGCCCCAGGCCTTTACTGTGAGTGGACCCACTTAAAATGTTTCTCTCTGTATCTTCTTGTTCTGTCTGTCTCCTAGAGGAATATGGGTGTCTAACCCTAACTCTTCCCTCTTCTCTAGACACTGCTTGGTTCCACCCTGAGCAGGAACCATCTGTTTGTGGCAGGAAAGGTCCTAATGGGCGCACTGGTTCAGGCCCACCACATGGTAGCTCACTAACTCATTATTCATTCAAGGGAAAGAGAGCATCCTCAGTGGGAAATGTGTTCTGTTCATTAACATCAACGCTCTTTGCTTTGTGATAGGACGAGGCCGAATTCATCCGTGCCTATAATGACTTTGTGGACTACCTGAGTGACCCCTCCAAGAAGATTGACATTGAGAGGGAGCTGGCTGAGGCAAAGGTGGGTTCATTAACTCTTTCATGTCTCACTTTGGGTTCTTCCACATGCATGTCTTTTATACATCACAGTATCTGATCTGTTTGAAATCATTCCTATTTTCTTGTCCTAGATCCATCATGTTAACCTGATAGATGTCCTCTTTGAACTGGTGCTGTTTGGGTTGATGACAGCTCAGAAGTCCCTGATTGTGGTAAGTAGCATCTCACTGGTACATGTTTCGATGTCTCTCTATTAGCAAATTCACTTCAATTTCTCTTCTCTCCTCCTCTGTTTCCTTTAGCACCCTGGTGGGTTCATGGAGCGTCTGTACGCTCTCCTGTACTCCTTCCTGCCCGCTGCTGCCAGCATTGAGCCAAAGGCTGAGAGATACCTGCTGCTGCTCAATGTAAGAGTCAAGAGTTTACTTCCTTATTCCTAGTTGACCTGAATAACAGGGTTTCAATGACATTTTACAGGGAGTAACTCTCCTTGTCTCTTTCCTCTTGGTAAGCTAGTAACTCAGAGCCATTATCTATGTGTTGTGTGGTGTTCTCTTCAGGGTGGGCTGATGGCTCTGCTTGATGACATGTTTGGGCAGCAGCTGGCCTGGCACTTTTACCCAGTGTCTCTGGTCACTGAGCTCTCCAGCCTCCTGGAGTACCACCTGGAGAACCTCATGGCCAGCATGTAGTCCTACTGCAGAGCTCTGAAAGGCCACACTCTCTCCGTCCGTCCATCTCTCTCTCTCTGTCTGTCCATCTCTCTCTCTCTCTGTCCGTCCATCTCTCTCTCTCTTGCTCTCCATCCATATCTCTCTCTCTGTCCATCTCTCTTTCTCTCTCTCAGGATTTGAGGACTTGAAGTGCTTTGTTGAACCTTGATTAGTTAACACAAATTAAATTAATGTATTCTCTTGTTTTCTCTCCCCACAGGATTCTTGTGACACTTTGCCAACTAACAGGGATCTAGACACTAATGCACTACATTACTTTGCACTGAATTTTACATTTTTAAATAAAATAACTAGTAGTTCAACAGCCTTTGTCTCTGTCTTTTCATTTATCTGATTATTTCATCACTATTTCCTCTTCCTGGAGTTATGAGGCTAATATTACATGAACAATTATGCTTTATTCTTTGCATATGGAAATAAACAACATTTAGTTGATTTACAGGTACTACATGCCCACACTTTATGGCATTGTATCGTGATGTGTGATACTGTACTGACTCTACAAGCTGTCAAAAGTGTTCCACAGGGATGCTGGCCCATGTTGACTCCCAATGCTTCCCACAGTTGTGTCAAATTCGTTCAATGTCCTTTGGGTGGTGGACCATTCTTGATACACCAATACCATACCCTGTTCAAAGGCACTTAAATACCCCGTTCAAAGGCACTTACATATTTAGTCTTGCCCAATCACCCTCTGAATGGCACACATACACAATCCATATCTCAATTGTTTCAATGCTGAAACATCATTCTTTAACCTGTCTCCTTCATCTACACTAATTGAAGTTGGTTTAATAAGTGACATCAATAAGGGATGTCAATCAGTCTGTCATTTAAAGAGCAGGCATATAGTATAAAGTCGACCACTTCAGTCTTGAATGTAACTTCTCACTATCTGTACTCTACATTAAGAGTCTGCCATTGTAGACTCAGTTAATATAGGTATTTTACTTTCAATTTGCCATGTTTTCCATTAATGTCTGAGCCAATTACCTTCTTTCCCACTGAAACCAATGTTATCGTTCATGTGAGAGAGGGTGTAGTAGTGCATACTGACCACTAGTTGGATCATAGCGTGGTTGGTGGCGTCCATGTGAGAGAGGGTGTAGTAGTGCATACTGACCACTAGATGGATCATAGCGTGGTTGGTGGTGTTCATGTGAGAGAGGGTGTAGTAGTGCATACTGACCACTAGTTGGATCATAGCGTGGTTGGTGGCGTTCATGCAGGAACCCAGAGGGTATAGGCATTCTCCATCACAGTAGAAGGCAGAGTAACCAGTAGGAGCCAGGACCCAGTCCTAATGGAGAGAAATACCATAGAAATAGATTGACAAAATTATATGAATGACTAGAAGACTACATTTCTATCAGAAATACATCATAAAACATGCAAAGAACAGAACAAACTACACAAATGCCTTGCTTCCTTAAAAATACTAATTGTGTGATACAGCAAATAAGGAGATACAATGTTAGCTCATGATATTATCTATTCAGTAGAATGAGTAGTTAAGGGAGACAGAAGCTTACCTTCCAGCCTAGGTCACTAAAGCTCACATATAATTCATGTCTCTTACAAGCCTGACGCCCACTGTTGACGTGGCTGTGGTCTGAAAGGTACCAAACAATATGTTTTGAGACAGGACAGACTGTGAAGCACACTTTGGATGCATTAGATCTACAATAAAGACACAATTAAATGTAAACACAACTTAAGTAATTTTGTAATTTGAATGAACTATGCCTTTAAACGTTGCATTAAACAAGCTTCACAACAAGACCTAAAACCAGTGTTGTCCCCTGACCTTGTAGGACCTCACCATGTATACTGGGAAGGGGCAGGTCATATTTGGGCTTCCTCTTGCGGGGGTTGGGTTTCAGGGCGCGTGGGGGGCGACAGGGGACCTGGCTGGCTCTGAAGAAGGTCACCATGAAGGGCTGTTTGGAGCGGGGGCCCCTTCAACCCACCAAGCCTACCCACCCAGCTGACAAGGACCGGTCTGATGGAGAGAAAATAGTGTGTTTGTGTGTGTGTGAGATATAATCGTGAGGTAAACCAAAACAACATATCTCCATTTCTATGTATTTACTAAACAATAACACATACTATGAGACATTACAGTGTTACTTCACATGTACTGCTGTCGTATTCTGAGTTAACTTGCCTCTTTATTCAAAGGCATAATAATCTAGAAATCCATTTTGTGGGTAATCACCTCCTCATCTGCAGAGCATTTCCTGTCCCTGACCATAGTATTAACTCTATAAGGCTCACCCTCCTCTGTTTCCACATAGAGACGAATGCCCAGGTTGCTGCGGGTGTGCAGGAGCCAACGGTTGCTGGCAGAGGTCACGTCAAAAGCCAGCCAGCCCTCCTGCCCCGCGGGCACTGACTGCATGTCCAGCAGCACCAGCTCTGGCTCTCTGAGGAGAGTAGAGGAGTGGCATGAGATAACCTCTGGAGAGATACACAAAGCATGTTGTATGGCCATGCAGTAGAGACAAACAAACAGAGAGACAGCCACTTGAGCTTCAACTCTCTCGAGAACCAAACCTCTGCAAGACGTCCTCACAAGCCACAACGTGGCCAAATGAGCTCTGTTGCCAGGAGCTGTTTGAGGTCAAAAGTTGAATTGCAATTCTTTTTAAACATTGCATTTTGCCGCAGCAACAAACCAATGTGTATAGAGAGAAGACAGAGTATTCAACGAGAGTGAGGGGAATATTAAAGGGATTATTTGTATCCTTTATCCTTTTTTCATGCAAAAACCAAATAGACATATAATGTCGATCTAGTGGCAGGAACCTGTGTTTGTTCTCCCGTTGGATCTCGTAGACGGAGATGTGCAGGGTGCGGTTGGCCCTCTGGCCCATGGTCAGGGTCTTATAAATGCGGAACTCTGCAGCCGTGACCGTCTCCCCCTGGGGGAGGGGCGTCAGGTCAAAACGGAACTCCTTCCAGTATGGCCGTGGCTGCAGCAGGTCCCGCTCCTGCTCCACTGAGGGAGAGGAGGAGAGTGGAAGGTCGATGTAAGGCCACTGACATTTTCACATGTAAACAGCACAACACCTCATATTCACATCTACACGACTTCCACTCCCCTCAACAAGCCCTAAAAAGACTAATACAAACACAGAGATATTCTCATTGTATGATGCAGACATTCCCACATGACGCAAGAAGGACAGAAGAGGACAAGGGCGGAAGGGAGGCGAAAGAGCAATACATCTAATATGTAAGTGTGTGAATGAGAAGACCGAGGGAAAGAGAAGAGCACCAGAAGTGGGAAGGTGTGGAGGGAGATAGGAGGATTGGAAGGTGAGTGACTGGGTCATTGGAAATAGGGGGAAAGGAAGGAGCGGAGCAGACGTGTGGCGCGAGGTGAGCCCAAGTGAAGGAGGACTGGATAGCGGTCATGTAGAGAGGGGAGAGAAAGAGGCAATAGGGAAAGACTGAGAAATATAGGGATGGACACGCAAACGCTGGTCACTCACCAGACTACGTACATGAACACACACATACTTGAAGACACGCGCTATTCTCTCTCTCTCTCTCTCTCTCTCTCTCTCTCTCTCTCTCACTCTCACTCTCACACACACACACACACAGTCCTCCACAGGGAGCCCTGCAAAGCAGAGTAACAACCCTGGTCGGTCTCTGGAGTATACAGTAATTAGAGACACTAAGGACCTTCAACCGCAGCAGCTGCTCAACACACACGCCACTAACTACAGGTTGGGCAGTATTTTTAGAGCGGTCTTCTGCAGTATTCTGAGCCCGTTTCTCTGTTTCTGTGTGTGTGTCAGTGGGGCCTGTAATTCCTTACAGCTGTGTCCCCTACGCACGGTCTTGAGCGGGTTGCATGGCCTTGACTGGTTCGGATTGATAGGGTGTGTGTGTGATGGGTGACTTCAATTGACAGGGGCTATAATTGAGAAACTGTCTAGATTCGTTAGATGGCCTTAAAATGGTGGTTCAAGGCATCACACCAGACATTGTCAAAATAAGATCAACTGAAACATTAACTGAAAGGCATGTACAGTGCCTTGCAAAAGTATTCATCTCCCTTGGCATTTTCCTATTTTGTTGCATTACAACCTGTAATTTAAATGGATTTTCATGGTAATGGACATACACAAAATTGTTCAAATTGGTGAAGTGAAATGAAAAAAATTACTTGTTTCAAAAAAATACATAAAAAAACAATAAAAAAACTGAAAAGTGGTGCGTGCAAATGTATTCACCCTCTTCACTATGAAGCCCGTAAATAAGATCTGGTGCAACCAATTACCTTCAGAAGTCACATAATTAGTTAAATAAAGTCCACATGTGTGCAATCTAAGTGTCACATGATCTGTCACATGATCCCAGTATATATATATACACGCTTGTTCTGAAAGGCCCCAGATTCTGCAACACCACCAAGCAAGCGGCACCATGAAGACCAAGGATCTCTCCAAACAGGTCAGGGACAAAGTTGTGGAGAAGTACAGATCAGGGTTGGGTTATAAAAAAATGTGAGACTTTGAACATCCCACGGAGCACCATTAAATCCATTATTAAAAATTGAAAGAATATGGCACCACAACAAACCTGCCAAGAGAGGACCGCCCACCAAAACTTACGTACCAGGCAAGGAGGGCATTAATCAGAGAGGCAAAAATAACCCTGGAGGAGTTGCAAAGCTCCACAGCGGAGATTGGAGCATCTGTCCATAGTACCACTTTAAGCCGTACACTCCACGGAGCTGGGCTTTACGGAAGAGTGGCCAGAAAAAGCCATTGCTTAAAGAAAAAAAAGGAATGGGGGAGACTCCCTAAACATATGGAGGAAGGCACTCTGGGGTCAGATGAGACTAAAATTGAGCTTTTTGGTCATCAAGGAAAACGCAATGTCTGGTGCAAACCCAGCACTTCTCATCACCCCGAGAATACCATCCCCACAATGAAGCATGGTGGTGGCAGCATCATGCTATGGGGATGTTTATCATTGGCAGGGACTGGGAAACTGGTCAGAATTTAAGGAATGATGGATGGCGCTAAATACAGGGAAATTCTTGAGGGAAACCTATATCAGTCTTCCAGAGATTTGAGACTGGGACAGAGTTCACCTTCCAGCAGGACAATGACCCTAAGCCTACTGCTAAAGCAACACTCGAGTGGTTTAAAGGGAAACATTTAAATGTCTTGGAATGGCCTAGTCAAAGCCCAGACCTCAATCCAATTGAGAATCTGTGGTTTGACTTCACAATTACTACACCAGTGGAACCCATCCAATTTGACGGAGCTGGAGCAGTTTTGCCTTGAAGAATGGGCAAAAATCCCAATGGCTAGAAGTGCCAAACTTATAGAGACATACCCCAAGAGACTTGCAGCTGTAATTGCTGCAAAAGGTGGCTCTACACAGTATTGACTTTGGGGGGGTGAATAGTTATGCACGCTCAAGTTTTTCATTTTTTTGTGTCTTATTTCTTGTTTGTTTCACAATAAAGAATATTTTGCATCTTCAAAGTGGTAGGCATGTTGTGTAAATCAAATGATAAAACCCCCACCAAAACCTATTTTAATTCTAGGTTGTAAGGCAACAAAATAGGAAAAATGTCAAGGGGGTGAATACTTTCACAAGCCACTGTAATTACACAAATATATAAAAACAGTCATATACGGTGCTGTAATAAACATTAATATGTACGTCCAAATACTGTAGAAATACGAAGAGAAACTAGCATATTAAGTGTTTAAGCAATACGCAAAATGTGTAAAAGTAGTGAAGAGAAATAACATGAAATCAGGTTTCCCCACGGTAACAAGGTTTCTGATCTCATTCCAGGAGAGATAGCGGAAGGAAACAATTGGGAAAAGGATGTTTAATTTTTATGCCATTTCAGATAAGCATCAGTAGGTCTACTGTCTGATCTGGTGCAGCACAGGAAAGGTCTCTCTGGTGATAACAAGTCTGTCCCTGAGAGGTGAACTGGTTCAGGTTGGCCTCATTTCTCATTGAAAATTCTAGCTTTATCACCTTTTTCAGTTACTTTGGCTCTTTACAAGACATGTAAAAGATCACAGGAGAAGTTTTGGGCCAGATCAGGCCCTGGGGCCTCTATTTTGAATTAACTACTGGGAGACCATTGGCTGCACCAAAAACTCCCAACTAATTGGATAACGAGACAAAGTAATAACCAATTAAAACACAGGAATTTAAAATTACAGGTGTGTCAACGGTCAGTAGCTCACCCAGATTAACGAAGCTCATGACCGTATCGGCCTCGCTGACCACCGTACCCAGCGGCGGCGTGTGTGTGCTGAGAGTGGGCAGTGCGGCATGGCTGACGTGGCCCGTCAAACCATCCAGACCGCCAAACCCCAGTCCCCCTACCTCATTCCCTATTCCGTTTCCCTCATCCCCCTCGGCCGACACAGCGTGGTACAGGTCCAGCATGAAGAGGGGGGCTGAGGAGGGCGGTCGGAGGGGAGAATGGGGTCTGGGCCGGCCCGGTAGACCCAGGATGGACAGGATCTCCCTCTGCATCTCTTTCTTCTCTCGGCTGCTGAGGCGGCGGAAGCTGGAGTGGACGACTCCTTGGGCCTGATGGCCCCAGAGACAGAGCAGCAAGGGGACGAGGATGAGAGCCACAGGGAAGAGCGTGAGTTGGAGAGGGTGTCTGTAGGTGCTGTTGTTGTTGCCACGGATGCGTCTTCCCGTGCACGGGCAGGCATGGGCGTAGATGTACGTTCTGGAGGCGTCCGGTCTGTCCAAGCTCTCCGTGGTTTGAGAGAGATCTTTCAAGGTGTCCGATGACATCGTGGAAGAAGTTCTACCCGGGTGCTTTTATATATATATATTTTTCTAACTTACAAGTCTTTGGTTGGTCTATGTTCTTTTGGCCTTCAATCCACACAAGAGCAGATTGTACTTTGGTGTGCGTTGCAGAGAACTGACACACCACAGAGGGACTGTTACTGTATGTCTCAGACTATCTGCATGTACCGTCTGTCTGTGTAGGCCAAACTGTCTTACAGAGTATCACAGATCCGTCACTAACAAAAGGCACCTCTGTTATTTGTTGACGGGAGCTGTTTAGATCAACGGTAGACACAGAGAGGTTTACTTTCTTTAATTCCCTCTGTTTATCTCCCCTCTTCTTCCTTCCTCTGCCCTTTCTACTACTGTAGTCTCCCTACCACCGCGTGTCTTCTCTCTTCTACCATAACACGACTCTACTCATGCGACACACACAGAACACAAAAATGAAAGCGAGGGTATAATTACAACTTTTTTTAATGTCCTGATGAAAAACAAACGGCGTTGGTCTTAGAAATGGCTCCCTTTAAAGAAGTACATTTGAAGGAGGTTGACAGTGGTTAAGTTAAAGGGCAGGGTTGGTAGTCATTGAAATTTGAGAAGAGAACCAAATAAGCAGACCTGTTTTCAGTCTAATCGGTCTTCAGAAGGATGAGGGAAGAAAACGCCACACCTGCCGTGCGTGCCTCAAAGTCGGCTGGCATACAACAACCTGATCCCACGCAAGGAACAAAATGATCTGCAGTCCACCTCTCAATCTTTCATTCTTTAATCCACAATTCTGGGGCACTTTTTAATCCATCAAACATTCTTTGTTTGTTTGTTTGGCCCACTTGTGTCTAACTCCAGATGTTTCCAGATGTCTTCCTCAAACTGTGTGTAGCTCCAATTTAAAATCCTTGGCACGTTGAGTAATTTGTCTTTTATTCCTTGCTTTTGTATTATCCTTTTGTATTCCTCCCAAAAATCCTCCTAAACCACCTGTTTCAAGTGGAGAACAATGCCAGTATGTTTGCCAGCGTACTGTAATGTGCCCTTTGAGAGTTTACCTCATGTAAGGGTGCTTCAACACTGCTCGAGTTGTCCATCACCAAGAGGGAGTGTCCCATACAGCCTCCTCCCTTCTCCCTACAACTCGGATTGACCATGAGGACTGGTACACACACACACACACGTACAGTTATAAGCTTTTGTTTACACACAAACACTACATGTTGATCCGTAAGGACTCCTAGGATCCACCTTCAGCCGTGTGTGAAGAGGAGTGGGTTCACACAGTTCTAGACTGAGACGGTGTCATGTACACACATTGTGTAGGAGATGTGTGTACATGCAAATTATAAACAGATGCTGAACTGCTCAATGGAGACACTGTTCATGCTGTCTGGTCACTACAAGGCAAATGGACGGGAAAAAGTAGGAGGAATCACTTTAAGAACTGCCATACTGCCTTTGTCAGCATTATTGTGGTCGTAGAGAAAAACAAGTCCGGTTAACAAGCTATTTTCAAGTTCTTTAACGTCACCATAGGAGAGAGACGATGCTCTCCAGCCCTCTTCAACATGGACTCCGATTGGGGAAATGGTCAAAAGCTTTTAAGAATTTGGGATCCCATATCTGACCAGGTCCTTTACTGCTGAAATCAATATTCCCTGTTTTTCTTTATTGGGTCACTGCAGAAATTACAATGGATTGAAAAAAATGCCAGTGATGTCAGCGAAGTTGTTTGAGATTTTGTGTGTTAAAGGGATTAGCCTCGTTGTTTTGGGAATGAGATAATATTGTACGAACAACGAGTGATATAACTTGCTATCAGTGGTGTTGTCCATTGCCTACTAAAATTGATGGCTGGCAGACATTCCTTGAATTGGCTGTTATAGTGAGTCATTTCAACTTGTTAAAATGCTTGATGTCACGTCAGTGCCCCTACACGCATGTATAATGTTGAAGGAAAAAAATGTCATTCTGTGTTTCCTTATGTAGAACACCTGTGATGTCAGGAAAGAGGACGTAGAATCGTGTGTTCATTTGGAAAGACAAGCATTTACCTTGCAAGTGCTCCCCACACTAGTTCAAAATTGCATTGATTTTGTTCTGAGAAACTTTTTTTTTTAATCAAATATTTTTAAATAAATACTGAAAAACACATGTTTAACTTTGGAAGCTTTATTAATTAAGAGAATTACAGATGATTTTGTTTGGTTTAAATTGTTATTATTTAGTCCTGAACACAATCTAAGAAGCATGCTCAAAGTGAAGATCTCTGATTACATTTTGTCAGTCAGTTTTAGAAAGCAATTAGAATGACAACATAGCGAAGCAGTATTACAGATGAACTTCAGTCATCAGCTCACAAACCCCTTAACTACTCATTCATCAATGCTAGCAAATGTGATACTTGAAATGTACTATTTGAAATGGATTTAAACTATTATTCTGACTTTTTATTTGGACCTAGAGGTGTTAAACACAGAATACCCTTAAATTAATATTGTAGAAAATCTATAATTTTGCTTACAACTTGGTAATTTAATAGGAATGGAATTGCTCTAGATGCAATTCATTACATTGTCAGTTAAGAGTCAAAGCTACCTGCTCCTCTGGGCTGTCTATAATGATCAGGTGTGTTCCCCCATGGAGACGACTCTCAGTCCAGGTCAGTGTATTACTAGATAAGCAATACTTTCCCCCATAATGCAGTGCCTTCAGAATGTATTCACACCCCTTTACTTTATCCACATGTTGTGTTACAGCCTGAATTTCAAATGCATTAAATGTAGATTGTGCCACACGCAATACTCCATAATGTCAAAGTGGGATTTTGTTTGTAGAACAATACAAAATGTCAAGCTGAAATGTCTTTAGTCAAGTATTCATCCCCTTTGTTATGGCAGGCCTAAACATGTGCTTAACAAATCGCATTAAGTTGCATGGACTCATCCCGTGTTCAATAATAGTGTTTAACATGATTTTGAAATAATTACCTCATCTCTGTACCCCACACACAATTATCTGTAAGGTCTTTCAATTGAGTAGTGAATGTCAAGCACAGATTCAACCACAAAGACCAGGGAGGTTTTTCAATGCCTCGCAAAGAAGGGCACCGATTTGGTTTAAAAACAACAACCAAAAAATGTAAAAAAGCAGATGTTGAATATCCCTTTGAGCACGGTGAAGTTATTAATTAGGCTTTGGTCACTACAGAGAGATTCCTAACAGTAGCCGGAGAGGAAGGAAACTGCTCAGGGATTTCACCACGAGGCCAATGGTGATTTTTAAAAAAGGATTACAAAGCATAATGGTTATACTGAGAATGGATCAACATCAGTTACTCCACAATACTAACCTAAATGACAGCAGTAGGAATACAAGAATATAACAGCTATAGAAAACACAGGCATGTCTACGGGGAAGGTGTTGCTGTATATATTCAGTCATATTCCTGTAAAGCTCAGAAAGGATCTACATGACCAGTGAAGTGGAAGTCCTGTGGTTGCAGGTTCCCGTGCCTCATCTGAAGCCTCTTCTTTTATGCGTGCTGCTGTAGGCCACAAAGTGCAAACTCCGTATCTGGAGAATGTGTGATTTTTAGAGAAGGCCTCTGATACTAACAGAAATGTATTTTCTTGGTGACCTGAACATTGACTGGTTATCTAGTTGCCCTCTCAAGTGGAAGCTTCTTACTGGGACGAATGCCTCTGACATGACCCAGGTTATCGCTCAACCAATTAGTGTATGCAAAGTGTTGTATCTGTGACATCAACTTGTATTGAACAGAACCTTTACTAATGATGCAGAGCTTTTCTCCAAAGCAATGTCCGTTCCCATTGGCTGTGGTGACCGGAACACTGGGGCGATAACAAGTAAAGCCAAAGTTCCAAATGCAGGGCCTAAAGTGATGAGATCATATAAATGTTGTTGAAGATGTAAAACATTTGTTGGTCTGGTGTGTATGAGGAGGAGGATCCAGTAAAATGATTCTTGCCGGTTGTCGACAAGCATGCACCTGTTAAGAAACTGGGAACTGTTAGTGCCCCTCGGATCGATGATGAATTAAAACAACATTTTTATGGTGCAAAAAAAAAGTGGCAAACAAGTCGGGCTGATTGGGTGATGCTCTAAATGGAGAAATTGTGACTAAACTTCAAAAGTAATATTACCAAAATAAGATAAATGACAAACAATGAAAAGAGATTTGAGCACCTTAAATTATATTATGGTCAGAAAAGCCGATTTAATCTCCATTGTTCATTGAAGTTGATGGGCCATTTATAACAAACCTTTTGATATAGCCAATCATTTCAATGACTATTTCACTGGTAAAGTGGACAAACTGAAGAGAATTTTAAAACATTGAACAGTGAGCCATTTATTTGTGTATTGAAGATCTAATAATGACCGAAGTATTGCTGTTTGGATTTTGGTCAAGTTTGTGGGGAAACTATTGTTATCCATCAATAATGATAACCCACCAGGTATAGACAACCTAGATGGAAGACTATTGAGAATGGTAGCAGACTGTATTAACCACCCCTATTTGGATGTCTTTACCCAAAGCCTAAAGGAGCTGAAGTAATTCCACTACCTAAATAGTAAAGCACCAGTTACAAGTCCCAGGTTTGGGGCTGGTGTAGCAGATAATACACTGCTCAAAAAAAGAAAGGGAACACTTAAACAACACAATGTAACTCCAAGTCAATCACACTTCTGTGAAATCAAACTGTCCACTTAGGAAGCAACACTGATTGACAATAAATTTCACATGCTGTTGTGCAAATGGAATAGACAACAGGTGGAAATTATAGGCAATTAGCAAGACACCCCCAATAAAGGAGTGGTTCTGCAGGTGGTGACCACAGACCACTTCTCAGTTCCTATGCTTCCTGGCGGATGTTTTGGTCACTTTTGAATGCTGGCGGTGCTTTCACTCTAGTGGTAGCATGAGACGGAGTCTACAACACACACAAGTGGCTCAGGTAGTGCAGCTCATCCAGGATGGCACATCAATGCGAGCTGTGGCAAGAAGGTTTGCTGTGTCTGTCAGCGTAGTGTCCAGAGCATGGAGGCGCTACCAGGAGACCAGCCAGTACATCAGGAGACGTGGAGGAGGCCGTAGGAGGGAAACAACCCAGCAGCAGGACCGCTACCTCCGCCTTTGTGCAAGGAGGAGCACTGCCAGAGGCCTGCAAAATTACCTCCAGCAGGCCACAAATGTGCATGTGTCTGCTCAAACGGTCAGAAACAGACTTCCTGAGGGTGGTATGAGGGCCCGACGTCCACAAGTGGGGGTTGTGCTTACAGCCCAACACCGTGCAGGACGTTTGGCATTTGCCAGAGAACACCAAGATTGGCAAATTCGCCACTGGCGCCCTGTGCTCTTCACAGATGAAAGCAGGTTCACACTGAGCACGTGACAGACATGACAGAGTCTGGAGACGCCGTGGAGAACGTTCTGCTGCCTGCAACATCCTCCAGCATGACCGGTTTGGCGGTGGGTCAGTCATGGTGTGGGGTGGCATTTCTTTGGGGGGGCCGCACAGCCCTCCATGTGCTCGCCAGAGGTAGCCTGACTGCCATTAGGTACCGAGATGAGATCCTCAGACCCCTTGTGAGACCATAGGCTGGTGCGGTTGGCCCTGGGTTCCTCCTAATGCAAGACAATGCTAGACCTCATGTGGCTGGAGTGTGTCAGCAGTTCCTGCAAGAGGAAGGCATTGATGCTATGGACTGGCCCGCCCGTTCCCCAGACCTGAATCCAATTGAGCACATCTAGGACATGTCTCGCTCCATCCACCAACGCCACGTTGCACCACAGACTGTCCAGGAGTTGGCGAATGCTTTAGTCCAGGTCTGGGAGGAGATCCCTCAGGAGACCATCCGCCACCTCATCAGGAGCATGCCCAGGCGTTGTAGGGAGGTCATACAGGCACGTGGAAGCCACACACACACTACTGAGCCTCATTTTGACTTGTTTTAAGGACATTACATCAAAGTTGGATCAGCCTGTAGTGTGGTTTTCCACTTTAATTTTGAGTGTGACTCCAAATCCAGACCTCCATGAGTTGATAAATTTGATTTTCCATTGATAATTTGTGTGATTTTGTTGTCCGCACATTCAACTATGTAAAGAAAAAAGTATTTAATAAGAATATTTCATTCATTCATTCTGATCTAGGATGTGTTATTTTTGTGTTCCTTATATACTGGCCAACAGTAGTATAAATGCATTGCAGTGGCTGACCTTTGGAGGACTGATATTTCAGTAAAAGCGTTCTTCCCCAATACAAATAAACTAATACATGAACACATGACCATACATTTTGTGTGCATCACAAACCCTTTCCTGGCTCAAACAGCCAACCAATCTGTTTGCTGCCTGTTCTTAGTAAACTGATGGAGAAAATGGTTTGAACAAATACAATGCAATTTTTCGAGTAAGCTAACTATAAGATGATAGTTGGAGCTGTATTGTTAGATTTCAGTGCAGCCTTGATGTTATTGATAATTTGTTACTGAAAAAAACTCACTTATGGCTTTACATCACCTGCCATCACATGGTTGGAGAATTACTTATCCAATAGAACTCAGTTTTCTTCAATGGAAGCTTCCCTAACATCATATGTACAGTGCAATATTCCACACGGCAGTTGCCTTGGGTCGTTACTCTTCTCTATTTTTACAAATAATTTGCCAATTGTCTTACAAGAAGCAAAATGACTGTATGCTGATGATTGCACACTTTACAAATCAGCACCTACATCCAGTAAGCTCACAGACTCTTAGCAAGGAGTTAAGTCTGTCAGAATGGGTAATTAACAAAGCTGTTTTGAAATACATCTAAACACTTAAATCATTGTATTTGGTTCAAAGCATTCTCTTAGACCTAAACCTCAACTTCACAAAGGGTGTAACCATTGAAGATGTTGAACTCCTAGGAGTAACATTGGATAGTCAGATCATGGTCAAGTCATATTGACAAAGTTATGAAGATGGGGAAAGGTACACATTACCAAAAGTATGTGGACACCTGCTCGTAGAACATCTCATTTCAAAATTATGGGCATTAATATGGAGTTGGCAATTTATCAATTTACCAAAAGACTCGCAGAAGTAATCGCCTTCAAACGGTTATTCTACGAAGTATTGACTCAGGGGTGTGAATACTTAGTTCCAGTCAAAAGTTTGGACACAGCTACTCATTCAAGGGTTTTTCTTTTCTTTTTATTATTTTCTACATTGTAGAATAATAGCAAAGACCTCAAAACTATGCAATAACACATGGAATCATGTCACCAAAAAAGTGTTTAAAATATATATTTTAGATACTTCAAAGTAGCCACAGCTTTGACAGCTTTGCACACTCTTGGCATTCTCAACCAGCTTCGTGAGGTCGTTACCTGGAATGCTTTTCCAACAGTCTTGAAGGAGTTCCCACATATGCTGAGCACTTTTTGGCTGCTTTTCCATTACTCTCTGGTCCAACTCATCTCAATTGGGTTGAGGTTGGGTGATTGTGGAGACCAGGTCATCTGATACAGCATTCCATCACTCTCCTTCTTGGTCAAATAGCCCTTACAGTCTGGAGATGTTTTGAGTCATTGTCCTGTTGAAAAACGAATGATAGTCCCACTAAGTGCAAACCAGATGGGATGGTGTATCACTGCAGAATGCTGTTGTAGCCATGCTGGTTAAGTGTGCCTTGAGATCTAAATAAATCACTGACAGTGTCACCATCACACCTCCATGCTTCACGGTGGGAACCACACATGTGGAGATCATCCGTTGTCTAGCAGTGATCCACTTGACAGAGTTAAAAGAATATGCAAATATTGTGCAATCCAGGTGTGCAACGATCTTCGGCTTACCCAGAAAGACTGTAATCGCTGCCATAGGTGATTGTATGTATAGACTCAGGATTGTGAATAGTTATGTAAATTAGATTTCTGAATTGAATTTTCTATAAATATGCTAAGATTTCTAAAAAACATGTTTTCACTTTGTCATTATGGGGTATTGGGTGAGTTTTTTTTTTAATCAATTTTGAATTCAGGCTGTAATACAAAATGTGGAACAAGTCAAGGGGTAAGAATAGCTTCTGAAGGCACCATAGGTGTAGAAAATAGTGGTTCTTCAAGATGTTAGGCGTTACTGTGAATGAGTTAACTTTGAAGCTGTGAGTCAACTCTCAACATATTGAATTTCCTACCTTTTTCAATATTCTTGATACATCACCAGAAGCGTACTGTATAGGTGTTCAGTCATCTCTAGTTTGTTGTCCCTGAACTAATGTAGGTAATATTTAAAAAAGCTGAACAAACTTAATTAATAAAATGGATTCCAGATGTTTAGATATTGGATGCACACAACCTTCTTGTTTTCAAACCTTAGGTCTAGAAACACTGAAAAGCAGAAAAACATGTGTACAAAACACAATCAACATGGTGTGCTAAAAAGAGACATTGTGTGAACGGAAGATATCCAACGAGTTTTTGATTTGGTTTGTGTTACACCATAATATTTCAAATATATATGAAAATTGTAATGTATGTAGAAAATGAGCAGTAATCTCCTGTACTCCACTCACCAATACAGTTTCTACTCATCAACGCTAGTTAAAAATATTTTTAAATAGTTGTGTTCAGAGCAAAATTCAAGATACTGTTTCATGCACTTAAGAGTGTCTCATATTATCACAGTTGACAACAAAACAAAACTTGGTCTTTACTACCCCATTCTGGCACGGTCTTCAGCATTGAGATTTTATACATTTTCTCCTGGCCAGTTATCAGGCTCATTGCAATACCAGAAGCTAGGGTAGAAAGATGGTAACACATACATAAATAACAATTTGGGGTAACAAACCCTCACGATTTCCCCAGTATTTGTGTGTCGTGTCAGTCATGGAAAACACATCACAATATACACTACCGTTCAAAAGTTTGGGGTCACTTAGAAATGTCCTTGTTTTTGAACGAAGAGTTTTTTTAAAATTGTCCATTTAAAATAACTTAAAATTGATCAGAAATACAGTGTAGACATTGTTACTGTTGTAAATGACTATTGTAGCTGGAAACGGCTGATTTTTAATGGAATATCTACATAGGTGTACAGAGGCCCATTAACAGCAACCACCACTCCACATTGTGTTAGCTAATTTTAAAAGGGTAACTAGTCTTTAGACTAGTTGAGTATCTGGAGCATCAGCATTTGGTGGTTCGATTACAGGCTCAGATTGGCAAGAAACAAAGAACTTTCTTCTAAAACTCATCAGTCTATTTCTTGTTCTGAGAAATGAAGGCTACTCAATGCCAGAAATTGCCAAGATACTGAAGATCTCGTACAACGCTGTGTACTACTCCCTTCACAGAACAGCGCAAACTGTCTCTAACCAGAATAGAAAGAGGAGTGGGAGGCCCCGGTGCACAACTGAGCAAGAGGACAAGTACATTAGTGTCTAGTTTGAGAAACAGACGCCTTACAAGTCCTCAACTGGCAGCTTCATTAAATAGTACCCGCATAACACCAGTCTCAATGTCAACAGTGAAGAGACAACTCCAGGATGCTGGCCTTCTAGGCAGAGTTGCAAAGAAAAAGCAATTTCTCAGACTGGCCAATAAAAAGAAAAGATTAAGATGGGCAAAATAACACAGACACTGGACAGAGAAAGATTGGGAAAAAGTGTTATGGACAGACGAATCTAAGTTTGAGGTGTTCAGATCACAAAGAAGGACATTTGTGAGACAGAAAAATTGAAAAGATGCTGGAGGAGTACTTGACACCATCTGTCAAGCATGGTGAAGGCAATGTGATGGTCTGGAGGTGCTTTGGTGGTGGTAAAGTGGGAGATTTGTACAGGGTAAAAGGGATCTTGAAGAAGGAAGGCTATCACTCCATTTTGCAACGCCATGCCATACCATGTGGACACCGCATAACTGGAGCCAATTTCCTCCAACAGTACAATGACCCAAAGCAGAGCTCCAAACTATGCAATAACTATTTAGGGAAGAAGCAGTCAGCTGCTATTCTGTCTATAATGGAGTGGCCAGCACAGTCACTGGATCTCAACCCTATTGAGCTGTTGTGGGAGCAGCTTGACAGTATAGTACGTAAGAAGTGCCCATCAAGTCAATCCAACTTGTGGGAGGTGCTTCAGGAAGCATGGGATGAAATCTCTTCAGACTACCTCAACAAATTGACAACTAGAATGCCAAAAGTCTGCAAGGTTGTAATTGCTGCAAATGGATGATTCTTTGCCGAAAGCAAAGTTTGACGGACACAATTATTATTTCAATGAAAAATCATTATTTATAACCTTGTCAACGTCTTGACTATATGTCCTATTCATTTTGCCACTCATTTCATGTATGTTTTCATGGAAAACAAGGACATTTCTAAGTGACCCCAAACTTTTGAACGGTAGTGTACATGGCAGCAATATTTA
This sequence comes from Oncorhynchus clarkii lewisi, assembly GCF_045791955.1. Lineage (NCBI taxonomy): Eukaryota > Metazoa > Chordata > Actinopteri > Salmoniformes > Salmonidae > Oncorhynchus > Oncorhynchus clarkii. Next base: position 34,121,802 of record NC_092178.1, on the reverse strand, counting down.
ACTGAATGATCATGCTTTACGTATAGTGAGTTGTGATTTGAAGCAAATGCATTACTATTTGAATAACAAAATATCTGACCTTTTCGTCTAGAGGTGGGTTGTCCACCCACAACCATGTTTTCTCTTGTTGTGCATCCGTTAGCCCGATCCAGAACTCAATGTCATTGTTAAGGATATTTTTTTAAAGAACTTTCTCATCTCAAAAGGTCTTTACCAGAAAGTTGAACAGAAAATTAATATTAGAGTACTGCTCTGGGTTAACACAGTCATCTAAGGCCTTAGTAAAAGGTGATTGTAGATGTACTTTATCATAACGTCATTGAATAGTAATACTGTTGGCTGTCTATGACGACCAGGAGTCCCCCCATGGAAATACACATATCCCGACTGATTCCAGGTCAGTTAATCAGTGGAGAAGTAATAGCACATTTCCCCCCCCCCCCCCCCATGTTGCTCCCAGCCTTTGGCACATAGACTGGTATTCCCTGTGGAGGAAAGGAACAAAAATAACCCTAATGCCATTCAGTGTCCCACATCAATCATATGTCTACAGTCCCATTCCAAAAACAGAGTATTTATGTAATTATATACCATAGTATATGAACAGGGAAAATGTTACTGTCTTTCATGTTACTGACAGCATATGTTACTCTCTTTCATGTTACTGACAGCATAGATTCATATATTGACCTGAGACATTTTCACGACTGCCATTATGAATATAAACATGTTGATTTACTATCCATATATATTTCACCTGCCTAAATAGGAATAAGGAGTGACTAAAGCTTAAACCTAACATTTCACCCTATAAAACCATTGATTTCTGTGTATTTCTTGTTCCATTTTGTATCCTGGAAATGTACATTTTATATATTAATTCCAATTTAGTAAATTCTAGAAATGTAAAACACATGCCTATTTAATGTTGAAATCTTTTAGGTAATACTTGTAGGTATTACTGAATAGTGTGCCACCATTTGGGACATTTCTGCATAGTAGAATCTACTCACCTGTGGTTGTGGGGCAAGTGGGTGGAATTCTCTGCTCAATCAATTCTTGATTTAGCCAATTTTTTAAAAACTAAGAATGAATCCAAAAGCTAGTCACATGACTACCACTTCTCTCTTCTTGTTGAATCATGAAATCCATAATTTACTCATACATGTAATGGTAAAGGCCATAACAAAACCATTGCTACAAAACCAAAGATATTGATCTGTTTTAAGCAATCAATCATATGTCATCTTGAAAACTATACACTTTTATACTAATATCACCAATCTGAGGTAAAATGGATGTGTAATTCCACTACATTTTCTGGGGTGAAAATTAAGGTTTGTGTAGGTTATCAACAGTAACTGTCCACATTATGGAAATTAGCAGAATATGCAATTTACAATGGCAAAATATTTCAACATGTCTATTTAAGATGATAGTATACACTATATATACAAAAGTATGTGGACACCCCGTCAAATGAGTGGATTTGGCTATTTCAGCCACACCTGTTGCTGACAGGTGTATAAAATCGAGCACAGAGCCATGTAATCTCCATAGACAGACATTGGCCTTACTGAAGAGCTCAGTGACTTTCAACATGGCACCACCTTTTCAACAAGTCAGTTAGTCAAATTTCTGCCCTGCTATAGCTGCCCCGATCAACTATAAGTGCTGTTATTGTGAATTGGAAACGTCTAGGAGCAACAACGGCTCAGCCTTTAAGTGGTAGGCCACACAAGCTCACAGAACGGGAGTCCCCGCAGCAAGCCTTCCCAAAAGAGTGGAGGCTATTATAGCAGCAAAGGGGGAGCCAATGCCATATGCCCATAATTCTGGAATGAGATGTTCGACGAGCAGCTGTCCACATACTTTTGGTAATGTAGTTTGTTGCCCACTCGCAAACTATTGCAACAATGACATCTCTTTCTCACTCATTTAACCATTTAGAGAGTAAAATAATGCTCTCAACCACATTTTAACCAGGTGCTCTAGACTAGAGCCTCCATCGTCTGTACAGCAGCCTGAACGTTTGACATCCCTACCTTTTAGGTTTCTCTTTGTGTCTAGTCCATTGTACTGGCCTGTGTGATGTGTAGGACTTTGATGCATTTTATTGCTTTGTTTATCGTTTATCACCTGAAAATTCAGTCTCAGCCAACAATTGTTGATATCCTCCGTCCCTTACCTGACCCTTACAGACGCAGATGCCGGACCCGAAGACGTTCAAGCAGCACTTTGAGAGCAAGCATCCCAAATCCCCAATGCCCCCAGAGCTGGATGATGTTGAGGCTTAAAAGACCAACACACACAATGGACCTACAGCTGGGTTAAGATGCTCTCATCATTCAGACTCCCAGTTTACATGTTAGAAGCAAACTCTTTCGCCATGCTAAAGTTGTATTTTGTATGACTCAATATGTGGATATTTTGTCACTCATCGCCTTTCATGTTGTGATTCACAGACACACGATGACCACGATTAGAGCGCTGCAACTGGAACTTAATGGCGTCAAGAGACAAAATACTGAGACCCCTGGACATGGGTGGGGGATATTTGTGACAATGACATAAAAAGGGGGGCAGAAGCACACCAGCACCCCATATTATATGTCCAACCGTCCCTGAACTTCAGACTCTTTTGAAGCGCCCATCTTAATTATATGAGCCCACTCTACCTACATCCCTTTTCCCCATGGTGCTTCCTTCATTAATACCTCATTCAGTAACATCTAGACTGTTACACGTCTAAAAGTATCAGGGTGTTACTGTTTTTGCAACTTTTTCTCAGTTGTGTAACGCTGTCTTACTTTAACCACCAACTCTTTTCTATACCTCCTCCCATACACTCTTGTGCAAATCATTTCTGCTTTCTTTGAGAATGGTGTCATAGTGGAAAGGATTTGTTATTTGCCTGGTTGAAATAGTGCCAAAATCACTGTGGATAGTCACCTGGTCCACGTTGTAACAGTTGTATTTTGCATTTGACCATTTCCAAGAAATGTAGTAATATATATGAAATCATTCCTCTGCCTATTTGATCCATTCTGAAGGAAAGCAGTGAATATGTTTTGTGTGTGAGAGTGAATATGTATGCCTTGTAAATCTAGCAGAAAATGTGTTGCTTCCAAATGCAAGTTAAACGCCATTCCGTCTATACTGATACCAGACAAATGCATACTTACAAGTATTTTCAAATGTATTTCCAATATACTGGAATGCTATGTAGCTGAAGAGGGGTTGGAGTTTCTGGAGGTCTGTGTTCACTGGCAATTCCTCTCACTTCTGCATCAAATCAACCTCTACAATATATATTTTACTTATTTTCTTACAAATATAGCAGTACACAGTCCTCCATAAATATATTGACAATGACACATTCCTGTGTATTGGATCCTCTGTACATAGAAAATCTGCAAACAAATAGGAATGACATTTGCCATTGCTTCTAACTTGTACTTGTTCAAAGTATAATTAAAGAAATGTAAAAAAAAAAATGTAATTTGTCACGCACTTATGGTCCATATTTTTTGAGTTTTAATTGAACCATGTGTAGTACATCTAAAAGAGACAATGAGAAATTCTTGGTTCAACAAGACAACAGTCATCAAAAGGGTAGAAATGTAGCGTTGCACATGTCACAGTACTTTACAGCTTTGATTGGATACATATAATATATGACAAAGGGTGATGTAATTATCTGAATTACTGTAGATGTGAATAGTTTAAGAGTGAAGTATGGTTATAAGTCGAATGCGAAGATCCGTCGTTATGAAAGAGGTAATGGGTGTTATTCATATACCATTCTCACACTCAATATCAATATATTATACTGAACAAAAATGTAAACACCACACAAAAGTTTATTTCTCAAATTTTCATGAATTTACATAAGTTTACATCCATGTTAGTGAGCATTTCTTCTTTGCCAAAATAATCCATCCACCTGACAGGTGGGGCATTTCAATAAACTGATTAAACAGCATGCTCATTAGACAAGTGCACCTTGTGCTGGGGACAATAACAGGCCACCTTATAATGTGCAGTTTTTCCACACAACATACTCACAGTTTTTTCTCAAATTTTGATGGAGCATGCTGACTGGTGGAATGTCCACCAGAGCTGTTGCTGGAGTAGTAATTTCTCTACCAATGTCGTTGTAGAGAATTTGGAAGTATGTCCAAGTGCAGACCAATTTTAACCATGACAGCTCAGGACCTCCACATCCAGCTCCTTAACATGCAGTATCATCTGAGATCAGACACCCCGATAGCTGATGAAACTGAAGAATTTGTCAGAAGAAACCGTCACAGGGAAGCCCATCTGCGTGCTCGTCGTACTCACCAGGGTCTTGACCTGACTTCAGTGGACAAATGCTCACCTTTGATGGCCACTGGCACACTGAAGAAGTGTGCTCTTCATGGATGAATCCTGCATCGCGTGGGCAAGCGGTTTGCTGATGTCAACATTGTGAACAGAGTGCCCCATGGTGGCGGTGGGGTTATGGTATGGGGAAATAAACTATGGACAACGAACACAATTGCATTTTATCGATGGCAATTTGAATTGAAAGCACAGAGAAACCGTGACGAGATCCTGAGGCCCATTGTTTCATTCATCCGCCGCCAACAACTCATATTTCAGGATGGTAATGCGCGGTCCCATGTTGCAAGGATCTGTACACAATTCCCGGAAGCTGAAAATATCAACATTCTTCCATGTCCTGCATACTCACAAGCATGTTTGGCATGCTCTGGATCAACGTGCAGGACAGCATGTTCCAGTTCCTGACAAAATCCAGCAACTTTAAAAAAATATTGAAAAGGAGTGGGACAACATTCCACAGGCGTCAATCAACAGCCTGATCAACTCTATGCTAAGGTGATGTGGGCTCCCGAGTAGCGTAGCGGTCTAAGGTACTGTGTCAGTCGTGCAAGAGGTGTCACTGGTTCAAATCCAAGCTGCATTATTATTGTTATTTGACCCTGCTGGTAATCTATGAATATTAGAACATCTTGGCCATGTTCTGTTATAATCTCCACCGGGCACAGCCAGAAGAGGACTGGCCACCCCCCATACCCTCTATAGGTTTCTTCCTAGGTTCTGGCCTTTCTAGGGAGTTTTTCCTAGCCACTGTGCTTCTACACCTGCATTGCTTGCTGTTTGGGGTTTTAGGCTGGTTTCTGTACAGCACTTTGTGACATCAGCTGATGTAAGAATGGTTTTTATAAATACATTTGATTGATTAATTGCATCACACCCAGCCGTGATTGGGAGACCCATAGGGCGGGGCACAATTGGCCCAGCGTCATCCGGGGTAGGTCGTCATTGTAAATAAGAATCTGTTCTTAACTGACTTGCCTAGTTAAAAAATGTTATATTAAAATATATATATATATATTAAATTAAATGTGTCGCGCTGCATGAGGCAAATGGTGGTCGCACCAGATACTGACTGGTTTTCTGATCCACGCTCCTATCTTCATTTAAAAAGGTATCTGTTACCAACAGATGCACATCTGTATTCCCAGTCATGTGAAATCCATAGATTAGGGCCTAAAGAACATATTTTAATTGACTGATGTCCTTATATGAACTATAACTCAGTAAAATCATTGAAATTGTTGCATGTTGAGTTTATATTTATGTTCAGTGTAGATACATACTATTTAGCCTCATATTGCCAGATTATTGCTATCAACCCTGTTTGTATCTTTTGGAACAATGGTAGTGAAGTTTATTAAAATGATGTAGAATAGATGGGCCACCACAGATGTTACAGGCATCCACAGGTCTTGACCACCATGTTGCGATGCTTCTTTAGGATCACATTGTTGTTGTCCTCGTAGAAGAGTACAGAGATGGGACTGAGCTTGGTGGGTGCGCAGAACGCTTTGGGAACCTCATCTGGCTTCAAAAGGTGAACCTGCCATGAAAAAAGGTCAATCAGATTTATTCATACATACACTTTGATATAATCAATGATAATTTCCTGTTTATAAAAGAGGTATGGATTATTATTATGCAGATGCTTCAGTGCTCTCCTACCTCAGTGGGATGTGGTTTCGCCCCCCTTGTTTGAATGTGTATGTGTTTTATATATGTTTTATCCCGGGTTGTCTGTGCTCCACAAGACTTTATAGCCCACTGAGCCAAAGCCTAGACTTTCAGAAGTTCAACAACAACTTCCATGAAACAAGCTAAAACATTTCAATGGGCCATTGACCTAGCTAGTGACTTTAAAAAAAAGATTTGGTCTTTAAGTTTTATATTATACACACACAACATAGGAAAACCTCTAGTGACAAAATAGGGTCAATGGAATTAGAATGATGACCAGGAATTGTATAGGATTCTAATGGTAACCATAGCGTTCCAAACTCATTTCTATGGCAACACAGCTGTCAATTTTGTAAACAACAATTTCAAATATATGTGTTGCCATGAGACATCTAACCGTTAGAACATATCGGCGTTCTATTGAACGTTTTCTGTTCGAAAACAAGAACAACTTCAATTTGCTGTTCAACAACAACAAACTTGACGGATTTTTGAGACCTGAGATTGAAACATCGACTGGAAAATGCCTGGGTGCTTTTCAAGATTGACGGAGAGAGTGCGAGGACGTCGGCAGCCTTCTGCGTCGACAGGTTGTTCAAATTCATTTATGGGTTGTTTTTGTTGTCTTTTTCCGTTTTGCAGGGTTCGCGATCGTCGGGAGGTGGACAGCGACAGCGACTTCGAAGAGGGTACGTGGAGTTTTAAACTTCTTATTTTACCACATTCAACATTGACAATGTAATTTGTTAAATGTTGTGTATTTCTGTAATCCAAACTTTCAAGGCAACGTTAACTTGAGTAATTGTTGCTAAGCAATGCACTTTTGCTAGTAGTACTAGCTGGCGTGCTACGTTTTACGTCCTAATAATTGTTTGTTTGTTTTCCTTTTCCTACTTTTAGAATCAACTGTACTGGATGAGGTCCAGTTGGATGTGCCACTGCTGCCAGTTATCCTTCATGTCCAGGATGCTGCTATCATCCTTGAGGATGTGCCAACTATCCTTGAGGTACACTTTTCAGAAAGCTTTTGGTTTTATGTTTGAAAAGTATCCCACATATTCATTCTGAAAATCTTTGTTGTCTGCTTTAGAAGGCCACTGGTAATTGGCAGCTGATACCGATTAGGTTCAGCCCCCTGTACTGTGGGCCTGTTGTGATCAGGGTAAGAGAACCACACACAGTCACATCACCGTTACAATGTTTGCTGTTTCTAACCTGAATGTACTGTAATGTCACCCCCCTCTTGTGCAGAACAATGCCAGTCCGGTGGCTAAAGCCTGGAGAACTTTCCAGTTCATCAGCCCCATTATCACCTACATGCGTGGGGGATCCCAGGTATGTGTCTTTGTAACTATCTAGTCCTAATCTACATTGTCCGAGTCATGTGATCAAGATGGAAATATGTTACAGCGATGGCTGATGTTGTTTTGTTGATGTTACTTGTCGTTTCTCTCCACAGCAGGTGGTGGTGAGGATGCACCATGTGAGTAGGGTTCGAGGCCTGGAGACTCAACTGGTGTGGGCCATCTCCAAGGAGACAGCCAGGCTTAGTCCAGAGGGCATCCCCTACTGTGCCACCAAGGTGCAGTCCGTCACTTGGATCCAGGTAAGATGTGAATACTACTGAAATAGTATTAGATTAGGCTTTTCTTCACTTAACATGTCATCCTTAACATGTCATCTCTCTCTGTCAGTATGTGGCTGGCAGGGTGACCCAGTATGCGTCTCACCTCCGCCACGAGACGTCTGTGGACGTGACGTTAGGCTGCTACCAGGTAAATACAATTTTTCCTATGTATATAGAATACCAATTACTGTGCATTTTTCCATTAGATATGCTCTGTTTTCTAATAATGTGTGTGTGTGGTAAACAGGTGTGTTGTGTGTGTTTTTGGAGCAGCAGACTGATGTCTCGGTGGTGTACGCCACTCTCCACATGGGGCTGGATGGGCTGCTCTCCTCCTCGGCATGGTCGGAGGCTGCCTCCGTCTCTACGCCCACCAATCAGCAGTTCACTGAGCCAGAGCCTGAAGGCCACAACTGCTATGAGGTCAGATGTTAGACACACAGCTACACATTCTATAGACTAGTAGCATTAAGATCCATCCATTGGCCCATTGTTTGTCATGTCATGTCACTGATGTTGAATGTTTGTTATGTTGTTGTAGGGCTGGGAGGAGGACCTGCTGCCTGAGGAGAGGGAGGTTCCTCTGCTAAAGTGAGTTCCTCTAAATATCTGTGTAGTCTGGGCTTGTCAGATGCTGAAGGATAGTTGTCACCATCCTATATCCCCATTGACTCTACTGGTTGACATTCTCCATTCCCTCCCTCCCACAGCCTCTACCTTACCACCAAGAGAGTGGAGGACATCGCCCTGAGGCTCGTCTCCCTGCGCCAGGCCTTCACTGTGAGTGGACCCACTTAAAATGTTTCTCTCTGTATCTTCTTGTTCTGTCTGTCTCCTAGAGGAAGATGGGTGTCTCACCCTAACTCTTCCCTCTTCTCTAGACACTGCTTTGTTCCACCCTGAGCAGGAACCATCTGTTTGTGGCAGGAAAGGTCCTAATGGGCGCACTGGTTCAGGCCCACCACATGGTAGCTCACTAACTCATTATTCATTCAAGGGAAAGAGAGCATCCTCAGTGGGAAATGTGTTCTGTTCATTAACATCAACGCTCTTTGCTTTGTGATAGGACGAGGCCGAATTCATCCGTGCCTATAATGACTTTGTGGACTACCTGAGTGACCCCTCGAAGGAGATTGACATTGAGAGGGAGCTGGCTGAGGCAATAGTAGATACATACTATTGCTATCAACCCTGTTTGTATCTTTTGGAACAATGGTAGTGAGGTTTATTAAAATGATGTAGAATAGATGGGCCACCACAGATGTTACAGGCATCCACAGGTCTTGACCACCATGTTGCGATGCTTCTTTAGGATCACATTGTTGTTGTCCTCGTAGAAGAGTACAGAGATGGGACTGAGCTTGGTGGGTGCGCAGAACGCTTTGGGAACCTCATCTGGCTTCAAAAGGTGAACCTGCCATGAAAAAAGGTCAATCAGATTTATTCATACATACACTTTGATATAATCAATGATAATATCCTGTTTATAAAAGAGGTATGGATTATTATTATGCAGATGCTTCAGTGCTCTCCTACCTCAGTGGGATGTGGTTTCGCCCCCCTTGTCTGAATGTGTATGTGTTTTATATATGTTTTATCCCGGGTTGTCTGTGCTCCACAAGACTTTATAGCCCACTGAGCCAAAGCCTAGACTTTCAGAAGTTCAACAACAACTTCCATGAAACAAGCTAAAACATTTCAATGGGCCATTGACCTAGCTAGTGACTTTAAAAAAAAGATTTGGTCTTTAAGTTTTATATTATACACACACAACATAGGAAAGCCTCTGGTGACAAAATAGGGTCAATGGAATTAGAATGATGACCAGGAATTGTATAGGATTCTAATGGTAACCATAGCGTTCCAAACTCATTTCTATGGCAACACAGCTGTCAATTTTGTAAACAACAATTTCAAATATATGTGTTGCCATGAGACATCTAACCGTTAGAACATATCGGCGTTCTATTGAACGTTTTCTGTTCGAAAACAAGAACAACTTCAATTTGCTGTTCAACAACAACAAACTTGACGGATTTTTGAGACCTGAGATTGAAACATCGACTGGAAAATGCCTGGGTGCTTTTCAAGATTGACGGAGAGAGTGCGAGGACGTCGGCAGCCTTCTGCGTCGACAGGTTGTTCAAATTCATTTATGGGTTGTTTTTGTTGTCTTTTTCCGTTTTGCAGGGTTCGCGATCGTCGGGAGGTGGACAGCGACAGCGACTTCGAAGAGGGTACGTGGAGTTTTAAACTTCTTATTTTACCACATTCAACATTGACAATGTAATTTGTTAAATGTTGTGTATTTCTGTAATCCAAACTTTCAAGGTAACGTTAACTTGAGTAATTGTTGCTAAGCAATGCACTTTTGCTAGTAGTACTAGCTAGCGCGCTACGTTTTACGTCCTAATAATTGTTTGTTTGTTTTCCTTTTCCTACTTTTAGAATCAACTGTACTGGATGAGGTCCAGTTGGATGTGCCACTGCTGCCAGTTATCCTTCATGTCCAGGATGCTGCTATCATCCTTGAGGATGTGCCAACTATCCTTGAGGTACACTTTTCAGAAAGCTTTTGGTTTTATGTTTGAAAAATATCCCACATATTCATTCTGAAAATCTTTGTTGTCTGCTTTAGGAGGCCACTGGTAATTGGCAGCTGATACCGATTAGGTTCAGCCCCCTGTACTGTGGGCCTGTTGTGATCAGGGTAAGAGAACCACACACAGTCACATCACCGTTACAATGTTTGCTGTTTCTAACCTGAATGTACTGTAATGTCACCCCCCTCTTGTGCAGAACAATGCCAGTCTGGTGGCTAAAGCCTGTAGAACTTTCCAGTTCATCAGCCCCATTATCACCTACATGCGTGGGGGATCCCAGGTATGTGTCTTTGTAACTATCTAGTCCTAATCTACATTGTCCGAGTCATGTGATCAAGATGGAAATATGTTACAGCGATGGCTGATGTTGTTTTGTTGATGTTACTTGTCGTTTCTCTCCACAGCAGGTGGTGGTGAGGATGCACCATGTGAGTAGGGTTCGAGGCCTGGAGACTCAACTGGTGTGGGCCATCTCCAAGGAGACAGCCAGGCTTAGTCCAGAGGGCATCCCCTACTGTGCCACCAAGGTGCAGTCCGTCACTTGGATCCAGGTAAGATGTAAATACTACTGAAATAGTATTAGATTAGGCTTTTCTTCACTTATTCCATTTGGCCTTAACATGTCATCTCTCTCTGTCAGTATGTGGCTGGCAGGGTGACCCAGTATGCGTCTCACCTCCGCCACGAGACATCGGTGGACGTGACGTTTGGCTGCTACCAGGTAAATAAAAATGTTCCTATGTATATAGAATACCAATTACTGTTCATTTTTCCATTAGATATGCTCTGTTTTCTAATAATGCGTGTGTGTGGTAAACAGGTGTGTTGTGTGTGTTTTTGGAGCAGCAGACTGATGTCTCGGTGGTGTACGCCACTCTCCACATGGGGCTGGATGGGCTGCTCTCCTCCTCGGCATGGTCGGAGGCTGCCTCCGTCTCTACGCCCACCAATCAGCAGTTCACTGAGCCAGAGCCTGAAGGCCACAACTGCTATGAGGTCAGATGTTAGACACACAGCTACACATTCTATAGACTAGTAGCATTAAGATCCATCCATTGGCCCATTGTTTGTCATGTCATGTCACTGATGTTGAATGTTTGTTCTGTTGTTGTAGGGCTGGGAGGAGGACCTGCTGCCTGAGGAGAGGGAGGTTCCTCTGCTAAAGTGAGTTCCTCTAAATATCTGTGTAGTCTGGGCTTGTCAGATGCTGAAGGATAGTTGTCACCATCCTATATCCCCATTGACTCTACTGGTTGACATTCTCCATTCCCTCCCTCCCACAGCCTCTACCTTACCACCAAGAGAGTGGAGGACATCGCCCTGAGGCTCGTCTCCCTGCGCCAGGCCTTCACTGTGAGTGGACCCACTTAAAATGTTTCTCTCTGTATCTTCTTGTTCTGTCTGTCTCCTAGAGGAAGATGGGTGTCTCACCCTAACTCGTCCCTCTTCTCTAGACACTGCTTTGTTCCACCCTGAGCAGGAACCATCTGTTTGTGGCAGGAAAGGTCCTAATGGGCGCACTGGTTCAGGCCCACCACATGGTAGCTCACTAACTCACTAATTACTTCAAGGGAAAGAGGACGTCCTCAGTGGGAAATGTGTTCTGTTCACTAACATCAACGCTCTTTGCTTTGTGATAGGACGAGGCCGAATTCATCCGTGCCTATAATGACTTTGTGGACTACCTGAGTGACCCCTCAAAGGAGATTGACATCGAGAGGGAGCTGGCTGAGGCAAAGGTGAGTTCATTAACTCTTTCATGTCTCACTTTGGGTTCTTCCACATGCATGTCTTTTATACATCACAGTATCTGATCTATTTGAAATCGTTCCTATTTTCTTGTCCTAGATCCATCATGTTAACCTGATAGATGTCCTCTTTGAACTGGTGCTGTTTGGGTTGATGATAGCTCAGAAGTCCCTGATGGTGGTAAGTAGCATCTCACTGGTACATGTTTCGATGTCTCGCTATTAGCAAATTCACTTCAATTTCTCTTCTCTCCTCCTCTGTTTCCTTTAGCACCCTGGTGGGTTCATGGAGCGTCTGTACGCTCTCCTGTACTCCTTCCTGCCCGCTGCTGCCAGCATTGAGCCAAAGGCTGAGAGATACCTGCTGATGCTCAATGTAAGAGTCAAGAGTTTACTTCCTTATTCCTAGTTGACCTGAATAACAGGGTTTCGATGACATTTTACAGGGAGTAACTCTCCTTGTCTCTTTCCTCTTGGTAAGCTAGTAACTCGGAGCCATTATCTATGTGTTGTGTGGTGTTCTCTTCAGGGCGGGCTGATGGCTCTGCTTGATGACATGTTTGGGCAGCAGCTGGCCTGGTACTTTAACCCAGAATCTCTGGTCACTGAGCTCTCCAGCCTCCTGGAGTACCACCTGGAGAACCTCATGGCCAGCATGTAGTCCTACTGCAGAGATCTGAAAGGCCACTCTCTCTCTGTCTGTCCATCTCTCTCTCTCTGTCCGTCCATCTCTCTCTCTCTCGCTCTCCATCCATATCTCTCTCTCTGTCCATCTCTCTTTCTCTCTCTCAGGATTTGAGGACTTGAAGTGCTTTGTTGAACCTTGATTAGTTAACACAAATTAAATTTAATGTATTCTCTTGTTTTCTCTCCCCACAGGATTCTTGTGACACTTTGCCACCTAACAGGGATCTAGACACTAATGCACTACATTACTTTGCACTGAATTTTACATTTTTAAATAAAATAACTGGTAGTTTAAAAGCATTTGTCTCTGTCTTTTCATTTACTTGATCATTTCATCACAATTTCCTCTTCCTGGAGTTATGAGGCTAATATTACATGAACAATTATGCTTTATTCTTTAGATATGGAAATTAACAACAATCAATTGTGCGAGAGGGGGAGATGAGGTTACACGTCCTGTTAAAACTAACACAGCTCAAAAACCAAACGGAATCTGGGAATAATGTGTACATCACTGGTTAGAGGACAATGTGTAGTAGACAGCTAGCTAGGCCTACATTTAGAAGTGTTGCATTTTGATTCAAGTGGGTCGCCAACACGGTAAGTGTAATGCAACTCTTTTTTTGTTCATCACTTCCATCAATGTCACGCTGAAATCAATAGAATGGGGGTTAAATGGTGGTGTAGCACTGTTTGAAGTAACACTATTCACACTTGGAATAACCTATACACGGTTGGTTAGATGAACTTGTAGAGGAATTCCATTTTTATCTTGGAATGTCAGGTGTTGATTTCGGTAGGAAACAGACCACTTTTTTGTTAGCTATCTTTAACTTAAACGAAATCACGACGCGACATAGGATATCGACAGTTTGACTGTCAAATCCATGTATTGGTGTGTGGCCATAGACTTTTATAGAGAGAGCGCGTTTCATTTTCTTTGCCATTTCATTAATATATGTGGCATTTCTAAGTCCTGCATAACCCTACTGGGTTATGTGACAAAATCATTGGTACAAAACCACAGATATTGATCTGTTTTAAGCAGTCAATCATATGTCATCTTGAAAACTATACACTTTTATACTAATATCACCAATCTGAGGTAAAATGGATGTGTAATTCCACAACATTTTCTGGGGTGAAAATGAAGGTTTGTGTAGGTTATTAACACAAACTGTCCACATTAGGGAAATTCGCAGAATATACAATTTACTATGGCAAAATATTTCAACATGTCTATTTAAGATGATAGTATACACTATATATACAAAAGTATGTGGACACCCTGTCAAATTAGTGGATTTGGCTATTTCAGCCACACCCGTTGCTGACAGGTGTATAAAATCGAGCACAGAGCCATGTAATCTCCATAGACAGACATTGGCCTTACTGAAAAGCTCAGTGAATTTCAACATGGCACCACCTTTTCAACAAGTCAGTTAGTCAAATTTCTGTCCTGCTATAGCTGCCCCGGTCAACTATAAGTGCTGTTATTGTGAATTGGAAACGTCTAGGAGCAACAACGGCTCAGCCTTTAAGTGGTAGGCCACACAAGCTCACAGAACGGGAGTCCCCGCAGCAAGCCTTCCCAAAAGTGTGGAGGCTATTATAGCAGCAAAGGGGGAGCCAACGCCATATGCCCATAATTCTGGAATGAGATGTTCGACGAGCAGCTGTCCACATACTTTTGGTAATGTAGTTTGTTGCCCACTCGCAAACTATTGCAACAATGACATCTCTTTCTCACTCATTTAACCATTTAGAGAGTAAAATAATGCTCTCAACCACATTTTAACCAGGTGCTCTAGACTAGAGCCTCCATCGTCTGTACAGCAGCCTGAACGTTTGACATCCCTACCTTTTAGGTTTCTCTTTGTGTCTAGTCCATTGTACTGGCCTGTGTGATGTGTAGGACTTTGATGCATTTTATTGCTTTGTTTATCGTTTATCACCTGAAAATTCAGTCTCAGCCAACAATTGTTGATATCCTCCGTCCCTTACCTGACCCTTACAGACGCAGATGCCGGACCCGAAGACGTTCAAGCAGCACTTTGAGAGCAAGCATCCCAAATCCCCAATGCCCCCAGAGCTGGATGATGTTGAGGCTTAAAAGACCAACACACACAATGGACCTACAGCTGGGTTAAGATGCTCTCATCATTCAGACTCCCAGTTTACATGTTAGAAGCAAACTCTTTCCCAATGCTAAAGTTGTATTTTGTATGACTCAATATGTGGATATTTTGTCACTCATCGCCTTTCATGTTGTGATTCACAGACACACGATGACCACGATTAGAGCGCTGCAACTGGAACTTAATGGCGTCAAGAGACAAAATACTGAGACCCCTGGACATGGGTGGGGGATATTTGTGACAATGACATAAAAAGGGGGGCAGAAGCACACCAGCACCCCATATTATATGTCCAACCGTCCCTGAACTTCAGACTCTTTTGAAGCGCCCATCTTAATTATATGAGCCCACTCTACCTACATCCCTTTTCCCCATGGTGCTTCCTTCATTAATACCTCATTCAGTAACATCTAGACTGTTACACGTCTAAAAGTATCAGGGTGTTACTGTTTTTGCAACTTTTTCTCAGTTGTGTAACGCTGTCTTACTTTAACCACCAACTCTTTTCTATACCTCCTCCCATACACTCTTGTGCAAATCATTTCTGCTTTCTTTGAGAATGGTGTCATAGTGGAAAGGATTTGTTATTTGCCTGGTTGAAATAGTGCCAAAATCACTGTGGATAGTCACCTGGTCCACGTTGTAACAGTTGTATTTTGCATTTGACCATTTCCAAGAAATGTAGTAATATATATGAAATCATTCCTCTGCCTATTTGATCCATTCTGAAGGAAAGCAGTGAATATGTTTTGTGTGTGAGAGTGAATATGTATGCCTTGTAAATCTAGCAGAAAATGTGTTGCTTCCAAATGCAAGTTAAACGCCATTCCGTCTATACTGATACCAGACAAATGCATACTTACAAGTATTTTCAAATGTATTTCCAATATACTGGAATGCTATGTAGCTGAAGAGGGGTTGGAGTTTCTGGAGGTCTGTGTTCACTGGCAATTCCTCTCACTTCTGCATCAAATCAACCTCTACAATATATATTTTACTTATTTTCTTACAAATATAGCAGTACACAGTCCTCCATAAATATATTGACAATGACACATTCCTGTGTATTGGATCCTCTGTACATAGAAAATCTGCAAACAAATAGGAATGACATTTGCCATTGCTTCTAACTTGTACTTGTTCAAAGTATAATTAAAGAAATGTAAAAAAAAAAAAGTAATTTGTCACGCACTTATGGTCCATATTTTTTGAGTTTTAATTGAACCATGTGTAGTACATCTAAAAGAGACAATGAGAAATTCTTGGTTCAACAAGACAACAGTCATCAAAAGGGTAGAAATGTAGCGTTGCACATGTCACAGTACTTTACAGCTTTGATTGGATACATATAATATATGACAAAGGGTGATGTAATTATCTGAATTACTGTAGATGTGAATAGTTTAAGAGTGAAGTATGGTTATAAGTCGAATGCGAAGATCCGTCGTTATGAAAGAGGTAATGGGTGTTATTCATATACCATTCTCACACTCAATATCAATATATTATACTGAACAAAAATGTAAACACCACACAAAAGTTTATTTCTCAAATTTTCATGAATTTACATAAGTTTACATCCATGTTAGTGAGCATTTCTTCTTTGCCAAAATAATCCATCCACCTGACAGGTGGGGCATTTCAATAAACTGATTAAACAGCATGCTCATTAGACAAGTGCACCTTGTGCTGGGGACAATAACAGGCCACCTTATAATGTGCAGTTTTTCCACACAACATACTCACAGTTTTTTCTCAAATTTTGATGGAGCATGCTGACTGGTGGAATGTCCACCAGAGCTGTTGCTGGAGTAGTAATTTCTCTACCAATGTCGTTGTAGAGAATTTGGAAGTATGTCCAAGTGCAGACCAATTTTAACCATGACAGCTCAGGACCTCCACATCCAGCTCCTTAACATGCAGTATCATCTGAGATCAGACACCCCGATAGCTGATGAAACTGAAGAATTTGTCAGAAGAAACCGTCACAGGGAAGCCCATCTGCGTGCTCGTCGTACTCACCAGGGTCTTGACCTGACTTCAGTGGACAAATGCTCACCTTTGATGGCCACTGGCACACTGAAGAAGTGTGCTCTTCATGGATGAATCCTGCATCGCGTGGGCAAGCGGTTTGCTGATGTCAACATTGTGAACAGAGTGCCCCATGGTGGCGGTGGGGTTATGGTATGGGGAAATAAACTATGGACAACGAACACAATTGCATTTTATCGATGGCAATTTGAATTGAAAGCACAGAGAAACCGTGACGAGATCCTGAGGCCCATTGTTTCATTCATCCGCCGCCAACAACTCATATTTCAGGATGGTAATGCGCGGTCCCATGTTGCAAGGATCTGTACACAATTCCCGGAAGCTGAAAATATCAACATTCTTCCATGTCCTGCATACTCACAAGCATGTTTGGCATGCTCTGGATCAACGTGCAGGACAGCATGTTCCAGTTCCTGACAAAATCCAGCAACTTTAAAAAAATATTGAAAAGGAGTAGGACAACATTCCACAGGCGTCAATCAACAGCCTGATCAACTCTATGCTAAGGTGATGTGGGCTCCCGAGTAGCGTAGCGGTCTAAGGTACTGTGTCAGTCGTGCAAGAGGTGTCACTGGTTCAAATCCAAGCTGCATTATTATTGTTATTTGACCCTGCTGGTAATCTATGAACATTAGAACATCTTGGCCATGTTCTGTTATAATCTCCACCGGGCACAGCCAGAAGAGGACTGGCCACCCCCCATACCCTCTATAGGTTTCTTCCTAGGTTCTGGCCTTTCTAGGGAGTTTTTCCTAGCCACTGTGCTTCTACACCTGCATTGCTTGCTGTTTGAGGTTTTAGGCTGGTTTCTGTACAGCACTTTGTGACATCAGCTGATGTAAGAATGGTTTTTATAAATACATTTGATTGATTAATTGCATCACACCCGGCCGTGATTGGGAGTCCCATAGGGCGGGGCACAATTGGCCCAGCGTCATCCGGGGTAGGTCGTCATTGTAAATAAGAATCTGTTCTTAACTGACTTGCCTAGTTAAAAAATGTTATATTAAAATATATATATATATATATTACATTAAATGTGTCCCGCTGCATGAGGCAAATGGTGGTCACACCAGATACTGACTGGTTTTCTGATCCACGCTCCTATCTTCATTTAAAAAGGTATCTGTTACCAACAGATGCACATCTGTATTCCCAGTCATGTGAAATCCATAGATTAGGGCCTAAAGAACATATTTTAATTGACTGATGTCCTTATATGAACTATAACTCAGTAAAATCATTGAAATTGTTGCATGTTGAGTTTATATTTATGTTCAGTGTAGATACATACTATTGCTATCAACCCTGTTTGTATCTTTTGGAACAATGGTAGTGAGGTTTATTAAAATGATGTAGAATAGATGGGCCACCACAGATGTTACAGGCATCCACAGGTCTTGACCACCATGTTGCGATGCTTCTTTAGGATCACATTGTTGTTGTCCTCGTAGAAGAGTACAGAGATGGGACTGAGCTTGGTGGGTGCGCAGAACGCTTTGGGAACCTCATCTGGCTTCAAAAGGTGAACCTGCCATGAAAAAAGGTCAATCAGATTTATTCATACATACACTTTGATATAATCAATGATAATATCCTGTTTATAAAAGAGGTATGGATTATTATTATGCAGATGCTTCAGTGCTCTCCTACCTCAGTGGGATGTGGTTTCGCCCCCCTTGTCTGAATGTGTATGTGTTTTATATATGTTTTATCCCGGGTTGTCTGTGCTCCACAAGACTTTATAGCCCACTGAGCCAAAGCCTAGACTTTCAGAAGTTCAACAACAACTTCCATGAAACAAGCTAAAACATTTCAATGGGCCATTGACCTAGCTAGTGACTTTAAAAAAAAGATTTGGTCTTTAAGTTTTATATTATACACACACAACATAGGAAAGCCTCTGGTGACAAAATAGGGTCAATGGAATTAGAATGATGACCAGGAATTGTATAGGATTCTAATGGTAACCATAGCGTTCCAAACTCATTTCTATGGCAACACAGCTGTCAATTTTGTAAACAACAATTTCAAATATATGTGTTGCCATGAGACATCTAACCGTTAGAACATATCGGCGTTCTATTGAACGTTTTCTGTTCGAAAACAAGAACAACTTCAATTTGCTGTTCAACAACAACAAACTTGACGGATTTTTGAGACCTGAGATTGAAACATCGACTGGAAAATGCCTGGGTGCTTTTCAAGATTGACGGAGAGAGTGCGAGGACGTCGGCAGCCTTCTGCGTCGACAGGTTGTTCAAATTCATTTATGGGTTGTTTTTGTTGTCTTTTTCCGTTTTGCAGGGTTCGCGATCGTCGGGAGGTGGACAGCGACAGCGACTTCGAAGAGGGTACGTGGAGTTTTAAACTTCTTATTTTACCACATTCAACATTGACAATGTAATTTGTTAAATGTTGTGTATTTCTGTAATCCAAACTTTCAAGGTAACGTTAACTTGAGTAATTGTTGCTAAGCAATGCACTTTTGCTAGTAGTACTAGCTAGCGCGCTACGTTTTACGTCCTAATAATTGTTTGTTTGTTTTCCTTTTCCTACTTTTAGAATCAACTGTACTGGATGAGGTCCAGTTGGATGTGCCACTGCTGCCAGTTATCCTTCATGTCCAGGATGCTGCTATCATCCTTGAGGATGTGCCAACTATCCTTGAGGTACACTTTTCAGAAAGCTTTTGGTTTTATGTTTGAAAAATATCCCACATATTCATTCTGAAAATCTTTGTTGTCTGCTTTAGGAGGCCACTGGTAATTGGCAGCTGATACCGATTAGGTTCAGCCCCCTGTACTGTGGGCCTGTTGTGATCAGGGTAAGAGAACCACACACAGTCACATCACCGTTACAATGTTTGCTGTTTCTAACCTGAATGTACTGTAATGTCACCCCCCTCTTGTGCAGAACAATGCCAGTCTGGTGGCTAAAGCCTGGAGAACTTTCCAGTTCATCAGCCCCATTATCACCTACATGCGTGGGGGATCCCAGGTATGTGTCTTTGTAACTATCTAGTCCTAATCTACATTGTCCGAGTCATGTGATCAAGATGGAAATATGTTACAGCGATGGCTGATGTTGTTTTGTTGATGTTACTTGTCGTTTCTCTCCACAGCAGGTGGTGGTGAGGATGCACCATGTGAGTAGGGTTCGAGGCCTGGAGACTCAACTGGTGTGGGCCATCTCCAAGGAGACAGCCAGGCTTAGCCCAGAGGGCATCCCCTACTGTGCCACCAAGGTGCAGTCCGTCACTTGGATCCAGGTAAGATGTAAATACTACTGAAATAGTATTAGATTAGGCTTTTCTTCACTTAACATGTCATCCTTAACATGTCATCTCTCTCTGTCAGTATGTGGCTGGCAGGGTGACCCAGTATGCGTCTCACCTCCGCCACGAGACGTCTGTGGACGTGACGTTTGGCTGCTACCAGGTAAATACAATTTTTCCTATGTATATAGAATACCAATTACTGTGCATTTTTCCATTAGATATGCTCTGTTTTCTAATAATGTGTGTGTGTGGTAAACAGGTGTGTTGTGTGTGTTTTTGGAGCAGCAGACTGATGTCTCGGTGGTGTACGCCACTCTCCACATGGGGCTGGATGGGCTGCTCTCCTCCTCGGCATGGTCGGAGGCTGCCTCCGTCTCTACGCCCACCAATCAGCAGTTCACTGAGCCAGAGCCTGAAGGCCACAACTGCTATGAGGTCAGATGTTAGACACACAGCTACACATTCTATAGACTAGTAGCATTAAGATCCATCCATTGGCCCATTGTTTGTCATGTCATGTCACTGATGTTGAATGTTTGTTATGTTGTTGTAGGGCTGGGAGGAGGACCTGCTGCCTGAGGAGAGGGAGGTTCCTCTGCTAAAGTGAGTTCCTCTAAATATCTGTGTAGTCTGGGCTTGTCAGATGCTGAAGGATAGTTGTCACCATCCTATATCCCCATTGACTCTACTGGTTGACATTCTCCATTCCCTCCCTCCCACAGCCTCTACCTTACCACCAAGAGAGTGGAGGACATCGCCCTGAGGCTCGTCTCCCTGCGCCAGGCCTTCACTGTGAGTGGACCCACTTAAATTGTTTCTCTCTGTATCTTCTTGTTCTGTCTGTCTCCTAGAGGAAGATGGGTGTCTCACCCTAACTCTTCCCTCTTCTCTAGACACTGCTTTGTTCCACCCTGAGCAGGAACCATCTGTTTGTGGCAGGAAAGGTCCTAATGGGCGCACTGGTTCAGGCCCACCACATGGTAGCTCACTAACTCATTATTCATTCAAGGGAAAGAGAGCATCCTCAGTGGGAAATGTGTTCTGTTCATTAACATCAACGCTCTTTGCTTTGTGATAGGACGAGGCCGAATTCATCCGTGCCTATAATGACTTTGTGGACTACCTGAGTGACCCCTCGAAGGAGATTGACATTGAGAGGGAGCTGGCTGAGGCAAAGGTGAGTTCATTAACTCTTTCATGTCTCACTTTGGGTTCTTCCAGATGCATGTCTTTTATACATCACAGTATCTGATCTATTTGAAATCGTTCCTATTTTCTTGTCCTAGATCCATCATGTTAACCTGATAGATGTCCTCTTTGAACTGGTGCTGTTTGGGTTGATGATAGCTCAGAAGTCCCTGATTGTGGTAAGTAGCATCTCACTGGTACATGTTTCGATGTCTCTCTATTAGCAAATTCACTTCAATTTCTCTTCTCTCCTCCTCTGTTTCCTTTAGCACCCTGGTGGGTTCATGGAGCGTCTGTACGCTCTCCTGTACTCCTTCCTGCCCGCTGCTGCCAGCATTGAGCCAAAGGCTGAGAGATACCTGCTGCTGCTCAATGTAAGAGTCAAGAGTTTACTTCCTTATTCCTAGTTGACCTGAATAACAGGGTTTCAATGACATTTTACAGGGAGTAACTCTCCTTGTCTCTTTCCTCTTGGTAAGCTAGTAACTCAGAGCCATTATCTATGTGTTGTGTGGTGTTCTCTTCAGGGCGGGCTGATGGCTCTGCTTGATGACATGTTTGGGCAGCAGCTGGCCTGGTACTTTAACCCAGAATCTCTGGTCACTGAGCTCTCCAGCCTCCTGGAGTACCACCTGGAGAACCTCATGGCCAGCATGTAGTCCTACTGCAGAGATCTGAAAGGCCACTCTCTCTCTGTCTGTCCATCTCTCTCTCTCTCTGTCTGTCCGTCCATCTCTCTCTCTCTCTCGCTCTCCATCCATATCTCTCTCTCTGTCCATCTCTCTTTCTCTCTCTCAGGATTTGAGGACTTGAAGTGCTTTGTTGAACCTTGATTAGTTAACACAAATTAAATTAATGTATTCTCTTGTTTTCTCTCCCCACAGGATTCTTGTGACACTTTGCCAACTAACAGGGATCTAGACACTAATGCACTACATTACTTTGCACTGAATTTTACATTTTTAAATAAAATAACTGGTAGTTTAAAAGCATTTGTCTCTGTCTTTTCATTTACTTGATCATTTCATCACAATTTCCTCTTCCTGGAGTTATGAGGCTAATATTACATGAACAATTATGCTTTATTCTTTAGATATGGAAATTAACAACAATCAATTGTGCGAGAGGGGGAGATGAGGTTACACGTCCTGTTAAAACTAACACAGCTCAAAAACCAAACGGAATCTGGGAATAATGTGTACATCACTGGTTAGAGGACAATGTGTAGTAGACAGCTAGCTAGGCCTACATTTAGAAGTGTTGCATTTTGATTCAAGTGGGTCGCCAACACGGTAAGTGTAATGCAACTCTTTTTTTGTTCATCACTTCCATCAATGTCACGCTGAAATCAATAGAATGGGGGTTAAATGGTGGTGTAGCACTGTTTGAAGTAACACTATTCACACTTGGAATAACCTATACACGGTTGGTTAGATGAACTTGTAGAGGAATTCCATTTTTATCTTGGAATGTCAGGTGTTGATTTCGGTAGGAAACAGACCACTTTTTTGTTAGCTATCTTTAACTTAAACGAAATCACGACGCGACATAGGATATCAACAGTGACACTATTTAAGTGACAGTTTGACTGTCAAATCCATGTATTGGTGTGTGGCCATAGACTTTTTTATAGAGAGAGCGCGTTTCATTTTCTTTGCCATTTCATTAATTTATGTGGCATTTCTAAGTCCTGCATAACCCAGTACGTGTGACAAAATCATTGGTACAAAACCACAGATATTGATCTGTTTTAAGCAGTCAATCATATGTCATCTTGAAAACTATACACTTTTATACTAATATCACCAATCTGAGGTAAAATGGATGTGTAATTCCACAACATTTTCTGGGGTGAAAATTAAGGTTTGTGTAGGATATTAACACAAACTCTCCACATTAGGGAAATTCGCAGAATATACAATTTACTATGGCAAAATATTTCAACATGTCTATTTAAGATGATAGTATACGCTATATATACAAAAGTATGTGGACACCCCGTCAAATTAGTGGATTTGGCTATTTCAGCCACACCCGTTGCTGACAGGTGTATAAAATCGAGCACAGAGCCATGTAATCTCCATAGACAGACATTGGCCTTACTGAAGAGCTCAGTGAATTTCAACATGGCACCACCTTTTCAACAAGTCAGTTAGTCAAATTTCTGTCCTGCTATAGCTGCCCCGGTCAACTATAAGTGCTGTTATTGTGAATTGGAAACGTCTAGGAGCAACAACGGCTCAGCCTTTAAGTGGTAGGCCACACAAGCTCACAGAACGGGAGTCCCCGCAGCAAGCCTTCCCAAAAGAGTGGAGGCTATTATAGCAGCAAAGGGGGAGCCAATGCCATATGCCCATAATTCTGGAATGAGATGTTCGACGAGCAGCTGTCCACATACTTTTGGTAATGTAGTTTGTTGCCCACTCGCAAACTATTGCAACAATGACATCTCTTTCTCACTCATTTAACCATTTAGAGAGTAAAATAATGCTCTCAACCACATTTTAACCAGGTGCTCTAGACTAGAGCCTCCATCGTCTGTACAGCAGCCTGAACGTTTGACATCCCTACCTTTTAGGTTTCTCTTTGTGTCTAGTCCATTGTACTGGCCTGTGTGATGTGTAGGACTTTGATGCATTTTATAGCTTTGTTTATCGTTTATCACCTGAAAATTCAGTCTCAGCCAACAATTGTTGATATCCTCCGTCCCTTACCTGACCCTTACAGACGCAGATGCCGGACCCGAAGACGTTCAAGCAGCACTTTGAGAGCAAGCATCCCAAATCCCCAATGCCCCCAGAGCTGGATGATGTTGAGGCTTAAAAGACCAACACACACAATGGACCTACAGCTGGGTTAAGATGCTCTCATCATTCAGACTCCCAGTTTACATGTTAGAAGCAAACTCTTTCGCCATGCTAAAGTTGTATTTTGTATGACTCAATATGTGGATATTTTGTCACTCATCGCCTTTCATGTTGTGATTCACAGACACACGATGACCACGATTAGAGCGCTGCAACTGGAACTTAATGGCGTCAAGAGACAAAATACTGAGACCCCTGGACATGGGTGGGGGATATTTGTGACAATGACATAAAATGGGGGGCAGAAGCACACCAGCACCCCATATTATATGTCCAACCGTCCCTGAACTTCAGACTCTTTTGAAGCGCCCATCTTAATTATATGAGCCCACTCTACCTACATCCCTTTTCCCCATGGTGCTTCCTTCATTAATACCTCATTCAGTAACATCTAGACTGTTACACGTCTAAAAGTATCAGGGTATTACTGTTTTTGCAACTTTTTCTCAGTTGTGTAACGCTGTCTTACTTTAACCACCAACTCTTTTCTATACCTCCTCCCATACACTCTTGTGCAAATCATTTCTGCTTTCTTTGAGAATGGTGTCATAGTGGAAAGGATTTGTTATTTGCCTGGTTGAAATAGTGCCAAAATCACTGTGGATAGTCACCTGGTCCACGTTGTAACAGTTGTATTTTGCATTTGACCATTTCCAAGAAATGTAGTAATATATATGAAATCATTCCTCTGCCTATTTGATCCATTCTGAAGGAAAGCAGTGAATATGTTTTGTGTGTGAGAGAGAATATGTATGCCTTGTAAATCTAGCAGAAAATGTGTTGCTTCCAAATGCAAGTTAAACGCCATTCCGTCTATACTGATACCAGACAAATGCATACTTACAAGTATTTTCAAATGTATTTCCAATATACTGGAATGCTATGTAGCTGAAGAGGGGTTGGAGTTTCTGGAGGTCTGTGTTCACTGGCAATTCCTCTCACTTCTGCATCAAATCAACCTCTACAATATATATTTTACTTATTTTATTACAAATATAGCAGTACACAGTCCTCCATAAATATATTGACAATGACACATTCCTGTGTATTGGATCCTCTGTACATAGAAAATCTGCAAACAAATAGGAATGACATTTGCCATTGCTACTAACTTGTACTTGTTCAAAGTATAATTAAAGAAATGTAAAAAAAAAAAAGTAATTTGTCACGCACTTATGGTCCATATTTTTTTAGTTTTAATTGAACCATGTGTAGTACATCTAGTACATCTTGGTCCCATGTTTCATGAACTGAAATAAAATATCCCAGAAATGTTCCATATGTACAAAAAGTTTATTTCTCAAATTTTCATGAATTTACATAAGTTTACATCCATGTTAGTGAGCATTTCTTCTTTGCCAAAATAATCCATCCACCTGACAGGTGGGGCATTTCAATAAACTGATTAAACAGCATGCTCATTAGACAAGTGCACCTTGTGCTGGGGACAATAACAGGCCACCTTATAATGTGCAGTTTTTCCACACAACATACTCACAGTTTTTTCTCAAATTTTGATGGAGCATGCTGACTGGTGGATTGTCCACCAGAGCTGTTGCTGGAGTAGTAATTTCTCTACCAATGTCGTTGTAGAGAATTTGGTAGTATGTCCAAGCGCAGACCAATTTTAACCATGACAGCTCAGGACCTCCACATCCAGCTTCTTAACATGCAGTATCATCTGAGATCAGACACCCCGATAGCTGATGAAACTGGAATTGCACAACTGAAGAATTTGTCAGAAGAAACCGTCACAGGGAAGCCCATCTGCGTGCTCGTCGTACTCACCAGGGTCTTAACCTGACTTCAGTGGACAAATGCTCACCTTTGATGGCCACTGGCACACTGAAGAAGTGTGCTCTTCATGGATGAATCCTGCATCGCGTGGGCAAGCGGTTTGCTGATGTCAACATTGTGAACAGAGTGCCCCATGGTGGCGGTGGGGTTATGGTATGGGGAAATAAACTATGGACAATGAACACAATTGCATTTTATCGATGGCAATTTGAATTGAATGCACAGAGAAACCGTGACGAGATCCTGAGGCCCATTGTTTCATTCATCCGCCGCCAACAACTCATATTTCAGGATGATAATGCGCGGTCCCATGTTGCAAGGATCTGTACACAATTCCCGGAAGCTGAAAATATCAACATTCTTCCATGTCCTGCATACTCACAAGCATGTCTGGCATGCTCTGGATCAACGTGCAGGACAGCATGTTCCAGTTCCTGACAAAATCCAGCAACTTTTAAAAAATATTGAAAAGGAGTGGGACAACATTCCACAGGCGTCAATCAACAGCCTGATCAACTCTATGCTAAGGTGATGTGGGCTCCCGAGTAGCGTAGCGGTCTAAGGTACTGTGTCAGTCGTGCAAAAGGTGTCACTGGTTCAAATCCAAGCTGCATTATTATTGTTATTTGACCCTGCTGGTAATCTATGAACATTAGAACATCTTGGCCATGTTCTGTTATAATCTCCACCGGGCACAGCCAGAAGAGGACTGGCCACCCCCCATACCCTCTCTAGGTTTCTTCCTAGGTTCCGGCCTTTCTAGGGAGTTTTTCCTAGCCACTGTGCTTCTACACCTGCATTGCTTGCTGTTTGGGGGTTTAGGCTGGTTTCTGTACAGCACTTTGTGACATCAGCTGATGTAAGAATGGTTTTTATAAATACATTTGATTGATTAATTGCATCACACCCAGCCGTGATTGGGAGTCCCATAGGGCGGGGCACAATTGGCCCAGCGTCATCCGGGGTAGGTCGTCATTGTAAATAAGAATCTGTTCTTAACTGACTTGCCTAGTTAAAAAATGTTATATTAAAATATATATATATATATTAAATTAAATGTGTCCCGCTGCATGAGGCAAATGGTGGTCACACCAGATACTGACTGGTTTTCTGATCCACGCTCCTATCTTCATTTAAAAAGGTATCTGTTACCAACAGATGCACATCTGTATTCCCAGTCATGTGAAATCCATAGATTAGGGCCTAAAGAACATATTTTAATTGACTGATGTCCTTATATGAACTATAACTCAGTAAAATCATTGAAATTGTTGCATGTTGAGTTTATATTTATGTTCAGTGTAGATACATACTATTGCTATCAACCCTGTTTGTATCTTTTGGAACAATGGTAGTGAGGTTTATTAAAATGATGTAGAATAGATGGGCCACCACAGATGTTACAGGCATCCACAGGTCTTGACCACCATGTTGCGATGCTTCTTTAGGATCACATTGTTGTTGTCCTCGTAGAAGAGTACAGAGATGGGACTGAGCTTGGTGGGTGCGCAGAACGCTTTGGGAACCTCATCTGGCTTCAAAAGGTGAACCTGCCATGAAAAAAGGTCAATCAGATTTATTCATACATACACTTTGATATAATCAATGATAATATCCTGTTTATAAAAGAGGTATGGATTATTATTATGCAGATGCTTCAGTGCTCTCCTACCTCAGTGGGATGTGGTTTCGCCCCCCTTGTCTGAATGTGTATGTGTTTTATATATGTTTTATCCCGGGTTGTCTGTGCTCCACAAGACTTTATAGCCCACTGAGCCAAAGCCTAGACTTTCAGAAGTTCAACAACAACTTCCATGAAACAAGCTAAAACATTTCAATGGGCCATTGACCTAGCTAGTGACTTTAAAAAAAATATTTGGTCTTTAAGTTTTATATTATACACACACAACATAGGAAAGCCTCTGGTGACAAAATAGGGTCAATGGAATTAGAATGATGACCAGGAATTGTATAGGATTCTAATGGTAACCATAGCGTTCCAAACTCATTTCTATGGCAACACAGCTGTCAATTTTGTAAACAACAATTTCAAATATATGTGTTGCCATGAGACATCTAACCGTTAGAACATATCGGCGTTCTATTGAACGTTTTCTGTTCGAAAACAAGAACAACTTCAATTTGCTGTTCAACAACAACAAACTTGACGGATTTTTGAGACCTGAGATTGAAACATCGACTGGAAAATGCCTGGGTGCTTTTCAAGATTGACGGAGAGAGTGCGAGGACGTCGGCAGCCTTCTGCGTCGACAGGTTGTTCAAATTCATTTATGGGTTGTTTTTGTTGTCTTTTTCCGTTTTGCAGGGTTCGCGATCGTCGGGAGGTGGACAGCGACAGCGACTTCGAAGAGGGTACGTGGAGTTTTAAACTTCTTATTTTACCACATTCAACATTGACAATGTAATTTGTTAAATGTTGTGTATTTCTGTAATCCAAACTTTCAAGGTAACGTTAACTTGAGTAATTGTTGCTAAGCAATGCACTTTTGCTAGTAGTACTAGCTAGCGCGCTACGTTTTACGTCCTAATAATTGTTTGTTTGTTTTCCTTTTCCTACTTTTAGAATCAACTGTACTGGATGAGGTCCAGTTGGATGTGCCACTGCTGCCAGTTATCCTTCATGTCCAGGATGCTGCTATCATCCTTGAGGATGTGCCAACTATCCTTGAGGTACACTTTTCAGAAAGCTTTTGGTTTTATGTTTGAAAAATATCCCACATATTCATTCTGAAAATCTTTGTTGTCTGCTTTAGGAGGCCACTGGTAATTGGCAGCTGATACCGATTAGGTTCAGCCCCCTGTACTGTGGGCCTGTTGTGATCAGGGTAAGAGAACCACACACAGTCACATCACCGTTACAATGTTTGCTGTTTCTAACCTGAATGTACTGTAATGTCACCCCCCTCTTGTGCAGAACAATGCCAGTCTGGTGGCTAAAGCCTGGAGAACTTTCCAGTTCATCAGCCCCATTATCACCTACATGCGTGGGGGATCCCAGGTAGGTGTCTTTGTAACTATCTAGTCCTAATCTACATTGTCCGAGTCATGTGATCAAGATGGAAATATGTTACAGCGATGGCTGATGTTGTTTTGTTGATGTTACTTGTCGTTTCTCTCCACAGCAGGTGGTGGTGAGGATGCACCATGTGAGTAGGGTTCGAGGCCTGGAGACTCAACTGGTGTGGGCCATCTCCAAGGAGACAGCCAGGCTTAGTCCAGAGGGCATCCCCTACTGTGCCACCAAGGTGCAGTCCGTCACTTGGATCCAGGTAAGATGTAAATACTACTGAAATAGTATTAGATTAGGCTTTTCTTCACTTATTCCATTTGGCCTTAACATGTCATCTCTCTCTGTCAGTATGTGGCTGGCAGGGTGACCCAGTATGCGTCTCACCTCCGCCACGAGACATCGGTGGACGTGACGTTTGGCTGCTACCAGGTAAATAAAAATGTTCCTATGTATATAGAATACCAATTACTGTTCATTTTTCCATTAGATATGCTCTGTTTTCTAATAATGCGTGTGTGTGGTAAACAGGTGTGTTGTGTGTGTTTTTGGAGCAGCAGACTGATGTCTCGGTGGTGTACGCCACTCTCCACATGGGGCTGGATGGGCTGCTCTCCTCCTCGGCATGGTCGGAGGCTGCCTCCGTCTCTACGCCCACCAATCAGCAGTTCACTGAGCCAGAGCCTGAAGGCCACAACTGCTATGAGGTCAGATGTTAGACACACAGCTACACATTCTATAGACTAGTAGCATTAAGATCCATCCATTGGCCCATTGTTTGTCATGTCATGTCACTGATGTTGAATGTTTGTTCTGTTGTTGTAGGGCTGGGAGGAGGACCTGCTGCCTGAGGAGAGGGAGGTTCCTCTGCTAAAGTGAGTTCCTCTAAATATCTGTGTAGTCTGGGCTTGTCAGATGCTGAAGGATAGTTGTCACCATCCTATATCCCCATTGACTCTACTGGTTGACATTCTCCATTCCCTCCCTCCCACAGCCTCTACCTTACCACCAAGAGAGTGGAGGACATCGCCCTGAGGCTCGTCTCCCTGCGCCAGGCCTTCACTGTGAGTGGACCCACTTAAAATGTTTCTCTCTGTATCTTCTTGTTCTGTCTGTCTCCTAGAGGAAGATGGGTGTCTCACCCTAACTCGTCCCTCTTCTCTAGACACTGCTTTGTTCCACCCTGAGCAGGAACCATCTGTTTGTGGCAGGAAAGGTCCTAATGGGCGCACTGGTTCAGGCCCACCACATGGTAGCTCACTAACTCACTAATTACTTCAAGGGAAAGAGGACGTCCTCAGTGGGAAATGTGTTCTGTTCACTAACATCAACGCTCTTTGCTTTGTGATAGGACGAGGCCGAATTCATCCGTGCCTATAATGACTTTGTGGACTACCTGAGTGACCCCTCAAAGGAGATTGACATCGAGAGGGAGCTGGCTGAGGCAAAGGTGAGTTCATTAACTCTTTCATGTCTCACTTTGGGTTCTTCCACATGCATGTCTTTTATACATCACAGTATCTGATCTATTTGAAATCGTTCCTATTTTCTTGTCCTAGATCCATCATGTTAACCTGATAGATGTCCTCTTTGAACTGGTGCTGTTTGGGTTGATGATAGCTCAGAAGTCCCTGATGGTGGTAAGTAGCATCTCACTGGTACATGTTTCGATGTCTCTCTATTAGCAAATTCACTTCAATTTCTCTTCTCTCCTCCTCTGTTTCCTTTAGCACCCTGGTGGGTTCATGGAGCGTCTGTACGCTCTCCTGTACTCCTTCCTGCCCGCTGCTGCCAGCATTGAGCCAAAGGCTGAGAGATACCTGCTGCTGCTCAATGTAAGAGTCAAGAGTTTACTTCCTTATTCCTAGTTGACCTGAATAACAGGGTTTCGATGACATTTTACAGGGAGTAACTCTCCTTGTCTCTTTCCTCTTGGTAAGCTAGTAACTCGGAGCCATTATCTATGTGTTGTGTGGTGTTCTCTTCAGGGCGGGCTGATGGCTCTGCTTGATGACATGTTTGGGCAGCAGCTGGCCTGGTACTTTAACCCAGAATCTCTGGTCACTGAGCTCTCCAGCCTCCTGGAGTACCACCTGGAGAACCTCATGGCCAGCATGTAGTCCTACTGCAGAGATCTGAAAGGCCACTCTCTCTCTGTCTGTCCATCTCTCTCTCTCTGTCCGTCCATCTCTCTCTCTCTCGCTCTCCATCCATATCTCTCTCTCTGTCCATCTCTCTTTCTCTCTCTCAGGATTTGAGGACTTGAAGTGCTTTGTTGAACCTTGATTAGTTAACACAAATTAAATTAATGTATTCTCTTGTTTTCTCTCCCCACAGGATTCTTGTGACACTTTGCCACCTAACAGGGATCTAGACACTAATGCACTACATTACTTTGCACTGAATTTTACATTTTTAAATAAAATAACTGGTAGTTTAAAAGCATTTGTCTCTGTCTTTTCATTTACTTGATCATTTCATCACAATTTCCTCTTCCTGGAGTTATGAGGCTAATATTACATGAACAATTATGCTTTATTCTTTAGATATGGAAATTAACAACAATCAATTGTGCGAGAGGGGGAGATGAGGTTACACGTCCTGTTAAAACTAACACAGCTCAAAAACCAAACGGAATCTGGGAATAATGTGTACATCACTGGTTAGAGGACAATGTGTAGTAGACAGCTAGCTAGGCCTACATTTAGAAGTGTTGCATTTTGATTCAAGTGGGTCGCCAACACGGTAAGTGTAATGCAACTCTTTTTTTTGTTCATCACTTCCATCAATGTCACGCTGAAATCAATAGAATGGGGGTTAAATGGTGGTGTAGCACTGTTTGAAGTAACACTATTCACACTTGGAATAACCTATACACGGTTGGTTAGATGAACTTGTAGAGGAATTCCATTTTTATCTTGGAATGTCAGGTGTTGATTTCGGTAGGAAACAGACCACTTTTTTGTTAGCTATCTTTAACTTAAACGAAATCACGACGCGACATAGGATATCGACAGTTTGACTGTCAAATCCATGTATTGGTGTGTGGCCATAGACTTTTATAGAGAGAGCGCGTTTCATTTTCTTTGCCATTTCATTAATATATGTGGCATTTCTAAGTCCTGCATAACCCTACTGGGTTATGTGACAAAATCATTGGTACAAAACCACAGATATTGATCTGTTTTAAGCAGTCAATCATATGTCATCTTGAAAACTATACACTTTTATACTAATATCACCAATCTGAGGTAAAATGGATGTGTAATTCC
This sequence comes from Oncorhynchus clarkii lewisi, assembly GCF_045791955.1. Lineage (NCBI taxonomy): Eukaryota > Metazoa > Chordata > Actinopteri > Salmoniformes > Salmonidae > Oncorhynchus > Oncorhynchus clarkii. The sequence goes on along the minus strand of NC_092178.1, from coordinate 34,089,455 downwards.
ACAACATTTTCTGGGGTGAAAATGAAGGTTTGTGTAGGTTATTAACACAAACTGTCCACATTAGGGAAATTCGCAGAATATACAATTTACTATGGCAAAATATTTCAACATGTCTATTTAAGATGATAGTATACACTATATATACAAAAGTATGTGGACACCCTGTCAAATTAGTGGATTTGGCTATTTCAGCCACACCCGTTGCTGACAGGTGTATAAAATCGAGCACAGAGCCATGTAATCTCCATAGACAGACATTGGCCTTACTGAAGAGCTCAGTGAATTTCAACATGGCACCACCTTTTCAACAAGTCAGTTAGTCAAATTTCTGTCCTGCTATAGCTGCCCCGGTCAACTATAAGTGCTGTTATTGTGAATTGGAAACGTCTAGGAGCAACAACGGCTCAGCCTTTAAGTGGTAGGCCACACAAGCTCACAGAACGGGAGTCCCCGCAGCAAGCCTTCCCAAAAGTGTGGAGGCTATTATAGCAGCAAAGGGGGAGCCAACGCCATATGCCCATAATTCTGGAATGAGATGTTCGACGAGCAGCTGTCCACATACTTTTGGTAATGTAGTTTGTTGCCCACTCGCAAACTATTGCAACAATGACATCTCTTTCTCACTCATTTAACCATTTAGAGAGTAAAATAATGCTCTCAACCACATTTTAACCAGGTGCTCTAGACTAGAGCCTCCATCGTCTGTACAGCAGCCTGAACGTTTGACATCCCTACCTTTTAGGTTTCTCTTTGTGTCTAGTCCATTGTACTGGCCTGTGTGATGTGTAGGACTTTGATGCATTTTATTGCTTTGTTTATCGTTTATCACCTGAAAATTCAGTCTCAGCCAACAATTGTTGATATCCTCCGTCCCTTACCTGACCCTTACAGACGCAGATGCCGGACCCGAAGACGTTCAAGCAGCACTTTGAGAGCAAGCATCCCAAATCCCCAATGCCCCCAGAGCTGGATGATGTTGAGGCTTAAAAGACCAACACACACAATGGACCTACAGCTGGGTTAAGATGCTCTCATCATTCAGACTCCCAGTTTACATGTTAGAAGCAAACTCTTTCCCAATGCTAAAGTTGTATTTTGTATGACTCAACATGTGGATATGTTGTCACTCATCGCCTTTCATGTTGTGATTCACAGACACACGATGACCACGATTAGAGCGCTGCAACTGGAACTTAATGGCGTCAAGAGACAAAATACTGAGACCCCTGGACATGGGTGGGGGATATTTGTAACAATGACATAAAAAGGGGGGCAGAAGCACACCAGCACCCCATATTATATGTCCAACCATCCCTGAACTTCAGACTTTGAAGCGCCCATCTTAATTATATGAGCCCACTCTACCTACATCCCTTTTCCCCATGGTGCTTCCTTCATTAATACCTGATTCAGTAACATCTAGTTACACGTCTAAAAGTATCAGGGTGTTACTGTTTTTGCAACTTTTTCTCAGTTGTGTACCGCTGTCTTACTTTAACCACCAACTCTTTTCTATACCTCCTCCCATACACTCTTGTGCAAATCATTTCTGCTTTCTTTGAGAATGGTGTCATAGTGGAAAGGATTTGTTATTTGCCTAAGACTGAGTCTTGTTCTGCCTGTAAAAGGCCCTGGTTGAAACAGTGCCAAAATCACTGTGGATAGTCATCTGGTCCACGTTGTAACAGTTGTATTTTGCATTTGACCATTTCCAAGAAATGTAGCAATATATATGAAATCATTCCTCTGCCTATTTGATCCATTCTGAAGGAAAGCAGTGAATATGTGAATATGTTTTGTGTGTGAGAGAATATGTATGCCTTATAAATCTAGCAGAAAATGTGTTACTTCCAAATGCAAGTTAAACGTCCCTCCGTCTATACTGATACCAGTATTGTATACTTACAAGTATTTTCAAATGTATTTCCAATATACTGGAATGCTATGTAGCTGAAGAGGGGTGACACTGTTTAGGATAGGAGTGTCAATGGCATTTACTCTCACGTCTGCATCAAATCAACCTCTGCAATAAATATTCTAGTTTGTTTTATTACAAATATAGCAGTACACAGTCTTCCGTAAATATGTTGACAATGACATTCCTGTATATTGGATCCTCTGTACATAGAAAAATGACAAAAAAATAGAATTGGACATTTTCCATTGCTACTAACTTGTCCTGGTTACAGGTAGAACTAAAGAAATGCACACACTTATGGTCCATATTTTTTGAGTTTTAATTGAACCATGTGTAGTACATCTAAAAGAGACAATGAGAAATTCTTGGTTCAACAAGACAACAGTCATCAAAAGGGTAGAAATGTAGCGTTGCACATGTCACAGTACTTTACAGCTTTGATTGGATACATATAATATATGACAAAGGGTGATGTAATTATCTGAATTACTGTAGATGTGAATAGTTTAAGAGTGAAGTATGGTTATAAGTCGAATGCGAAGATCCGTCGTTATGAAAGAGGTAATGTGTGTTATTCATATACCATTCTCACACTCAATATCAATATATTATACTGAACAAAAATGTAAACACCACATATAAAGTGTTGGTCCCATGTTTCATGAACTGAAATAAAAAATCCCAGAAAAGTTCCATACGCACAAAAAGCGCATTTCTTTCTAATCTTGTGCACCAATTTGTTTACATCCCTGTCAGTGAACATTTCTCCTTTGCCAAGATAATCCATTCACCTGCTCACTGCAGGAATGGCCACCAGAGCTGTTGCAAGATAATTTAATATTCCTTTCTCTACCATGTCGTTTTAGAGAATTTGGCTGTATATCCAACCGGCCTCACAACCGCAGACGACGTGTAACCACGCCAGCCCAGGACCTCCACATCCAGCTATTCACCTGTGGGATCGTCTGAGATCAGACACCCGGATAGCTGATGCAACTGTGGGATTGCACAACTGAAGAATTTCTGCACAAACTGTAAGAAACCGTCACAGGGAAGGCCATCTGCGTGCATGTCGTACTCACCAGGGTCTTACTGCAGTTCGGCATCATAACTGACTTCAGTGGGCAAATACTTACCTTCGATGGCCACTGGCACGCTGAAGAAGTGTGCTCTTTAAGGATCAATCCCGCGTCGTGTGGGCTAGCGGTTTGCTGATGTCAATGTTGTGAACAGAGTGTCCCATGGTGGCAGTGGGGTTACGGTATAGGCAGGCATAAGCTACGGACAACGAACACAATTGCATTTTATCGATGGCAATTTGAATGCACAGAGATACCTCTATGAGATCCTGAGGCCCATTGCTGTGCCAGTAATCCTCTGCCATCACCTCATATTTCAGCATGTTAATGCGTGGTCCCATTTCGCAAGGATCTGTACACAATTCCTGGGTGCTGAAAATGTCCCAATTCTTCCATGTCCTGCATACTCACAAGCATGTTTGGGATGCTCTGGATCGACGTGCACGACAGCGCGTTCCAGTTCCCGCAACTTTTAAAAACCATCAAAGACGAGTGGGACAACATTCCACAGGCCTCAATCAACAGCCTGATCAACTATGCTAGGGAGCTCCCGAATGGCGCAGCGGTCTAAATTACAGCATCTCAGTGCAAGAGGCATCACTGCAGTCCCTGGTTGGAATCCAGGCTGCATGATATCCAGTCATGATTGGGAGTCCCATAGGGCGGTGCACAATTGGCCCAGCGTTGTCGGGTTTGGCTGGGGTAGGCCGACATTGTAAATAAGAATTTGTTCTTAAATGACTTGCCTAGTTAAATAAAAAATAACAAAAACATTCAATTAAATGTGTCCCACTGCATGACACAAATGGTGGTCACACCAGATACTGACTGGTTTTCTGATCCACGCTCCTATCTTCATTTAAAAAGGTATCTGTTACCAACAGATGCACATCTGTATTCCCAGTCAAGTGAAATCCATAGATTAGGGCCTAAATAATGTATTTTAATTGACTGATTTCCTTATATGAACTATAACTCAGTAAAATCATTGAAATTGTTGCATGTTGAGTTTATATTTATGTTCAGTGTAAATACATACTATTTAGCCTCATATTGCCAGATTATTGCTATCAACTGCTGACTGCAAGGTATATTACCCTGTTTGTATCTTTTGGAACAATGGTAGTGAAGTTTATTAAAATGATGTAGAATAGATGGGCCACCACAGATGTTACAGGCATCCACAGGTCTTGACCACCATGTTGCGATGCTTCTTTAGGATCACATTGTTGTTGTCGTCGTAGAAGAGTACAGAGATGGGACTGAGCTTGGTGGGAGCGCAGCACGCTTTGGGAACCTCATCCGGCTTCAAAAGGTGAACCTGCCATGAAAAAAGGTCAGACTTATTCATACATACACTTTGATATAATCAATGATAATATCCTGTCGGTTTAGTAAACAACAATTTTCAAATATATGCGTTGGAACATACAGTGGGGCAAAAAAGTATTTAGTCAGCCACCAATTGTGCAAGTTCTCCCACTCCCATGAGAGAGGTCTGTAATTTTTATCATAGGTACACTTCAACTATGACAGACAAAATGAGAATTTAAAAAATCCAGAAAATCACATTGTAGGATTTTTTATGAATTTATTTGCAAATTATGGTGGAAAATTAGTATTTGGTCAATAACAAAAGTTTATCTCAATACTTTGTTATATACCCTTTGTTGGCAATGACAGAGGTCAAACATTTTCTGTAAGTCTTCACAAGGTTTTCACACACTGTTGCTGGTATTTTGGCCCATTCCTCCATGCAGATCTCCTCTAGAGCAGTGATGTTTTGGGCTGTTGCTGGGCAACACAGACTTTCAACTCCCTCCAAAGATTTTCTATGGGGTTGAGATCTGGAGACTGGCTAGGCCACTCCAGGACCTTGAAATGCTTCTTACGAAGCCACTCCTTCGTTGCCCAGGCGGTGTGTTTGGGATCATTGTCATGCTGAAAGACCCAGCCACGTTTCATCTTCATAGCCTGGTTCCTCTCTAGGTTTCTTCCTAGGTTTTGGCCTTTCTAGGGAGTTTTTCCTAGCCACCGTGCTTCTACACCTGTATTGCTTGCTGTTTGGGGTTTTAGGCTGGGTTTCTGTACAGCACTTTGAGATATCAGCTGATGTACGAAGGGCTATATACATACATTTGATTTGATTTGATTTGAATGCCCTTGCTGATGGAAGGAGGTTTTCACTCAAAATCTCACGATACATGGCCCCATTCATTCTTTCCTTTACACAGATCAGTCGTCCTGGTCCCTTTGCAGAAGAACAGCCCCAAAGCATGATGTTTCCACCCCCATGCTTCACAGTAGGTATGGTGTTCTTTGGATGCAACTCAGCATTCTTTGTCCTCCAAAGTTGAGTTTTTACCAAAAAGTTATATTTTGGTTTCATCTGACAATATGACATTCTCCCAATCTTCTTCTGGATCATCCAAATGCTCTCTAGCAAACTTCAGACGAGCCTGGACATTGTCTGGCTTAATAAGCAGGGGGACACGTCTGGCACTGCAGGATTTGAGTCCTTGGCGGCGTAGTGTGTTACTGATGGTAAGCTTTGTTACTTTGGTCCCAGCTCTCTGCAGGTCATTCACTAGGTCCCCCCGTGTGGTTCTGGGATTTTTGCTCACCGTTCTTGTGATCATTTTGACCCCACGGGGTGAGATCTTGCATGGAGCCCCAGATCGAGAGAGATTATCAGTGGTCTTGTATGTCTTCCATTTCCTAATAAATGCCCCCAAAGTTGATTTCTTCAAACCAAGCTGCTTACCTATTGCAGATTCAATCTTCCCAGCCTGGTGCAGTTCTACAATTTTGTTTATGGTGTCCTTTGACAGCTCTTTGGTCTTGGCCATAGTGGAGTTTGGAGTGTGACTGTTTGAGGTTGTGGACAGGTGTCTTTTATACTGATAACAAGTTCAAACAGGTGCCATTAATACAGGTAACGAGTGGAGGACAGAGGAGCCTCTTAAAGAAGAAGTTACAGGTCTGTGAGAGCCAGAAATATTGCTTGTTTGTAGGTGACCGAATACTTATTTTCCACTATAAATTGCAAATAAATTAATAAAAAATCCTACAATGTGATTTTATGGATTTTTTTTTTTCTCATCTTGTCTGTCATAGTTGAAGTGTACCTATGATGAAAATTACAGGCCTCTCATCTTTTTAAGTGGGAGAACTTGCACAATTGGTGGCTGACTAAATACTTTTTTGCCCCACTGTATATGTTAACTTTAGTAAATGTTGCTAAGCAATGCACTTTTGCTAGTAGTACTAGCTAGCGTGCTACGTTTTACGTCCTAATAATTGTTTGTTTGTTTTCCTTTTCCTACTTTTAGAATCAACTGTACTGGATGAGGTCCAGTTGGATGTGCCACTGCTGCCAGTTATCCTTCATGTCCAGGATGCTGCTATCATCCTTGAGGTACACTTTTCAGAAAGCTTTTGGTTTTATGTTTGAAAAGTATCCCATATATTCATTCTGAAAATCTTTGTTGCATGCTTTAGGAGGCCACTCATAATTGGCAGCTGATACCGATTAGCCCCCTGTTCCTCTAAATGTCTGTGTAGTCTGGGCTTGTCAGATGCTGAAGGATAGTTGTCACCATCCTATATCCCCATTGACTCGAATGGTTGACATTCTCCATTCCCTCCCTCCCACAGCCTCTACCTTACCACCAAGAGAGTGGAGGACATCGCCCTGAGGCTCGTCTCCCTGCCCCAGGCCTTTACTGTGAGTGGACCCACTTAAAATGTTTCTCTCTGTATCTTCTTGTTCTGTCTGTCTCCTAGAGGAATATGGGTGTCTCACCCTAACTCTTCCCTCTTCTCTAGACACTGCTTGGTTCCACCCTGAGCAGGAACCATCTGTTTGTGGCAGGAAAGGTCCTAATGGGCGCACTGGTTCAGGCCCACCACATGGTAGCTCACTAACTCATTATTCATTCAAGGGAAAGAGAGCATCCTCAGTGGGAAATGTGTTCTGTTCATTAACATCAACGCTCTTTGCTTTGTGATAGGACGAGGCCGAATTCATCCGTGCCTATAATGACTTTGTGGACTACCTGAGTGACCCCTCCAAGAAGATTGACATTGAGAGGGAGCTGGCTGAGGCAAAGGTGGGTTCATTAACTCTTTCATGTCTCACTTTGGGTTCTTCCACATGCATGTCTTTTATACATCACAGTATCTGATCTGTTTGAAATCATTCCTATTTTCTTGTCCTAGATCCATCATGTTAACCTGATAGATGTCCTCTTTGAACTGGTGCTGTTTGGGTTGATGATAGCTCAGAAGTCCCTGATGGTGGTAAGTAGCATCTCACTGGTACATGTTTCGATGTCTCTCTATTAGCAAATTCACTTCAATTTCTCTTCTCTCCTCCTCTGTTTCCTTTAGCACCCTGGTGGGTTCATGGAGCGTCTGTACGCTCTCCTGTACTCCTTCCTGCCCGCTGCTGCCAGCATTGAGCCAAAGGCTGAGAGATACCTGCTGCTGCTCAATGTAAGAGTCAAGAGTTTACTTCCTTATTCCTAGTTGACCTGAATAACAGGGTTTCAATGACATTTTACAGGGAGTAACTCTCCTTGTCTCTTTCCTCTTGGTAAGCTAGTAACTCAGAGCCATTATCTATGTGTTGTGTGGTGTTCTCTTCAGGGTGGGCTGATGGCTCTGCTTGATGACATGTTTGGGCAGCAGCTGGCCTGGCACTTTTACCCAGAGACACTCTGGTCACTGAGCTCTCCAGCCTCCTGGAGTACCACCTGGAGAACCTCATGGCCAGCATGTAGCCCTACTGCAGAGCTCTGAAAGGCCACACTCTCTCCGTCTGTCCATCTCTCTCTCTCTGTCTGTCCATCTCTCTCTCTCTCTCCATCCATCTCTCTCTCTCTCTGTCCATCTCTCTTTCTCTCTCTCAGGATGTGAGGACTTGAAGTTCTTCGTTGAACCGTGATTAGTTAACAGCCATTAAATTAATGTATTCTCTTGTTTTCTCTTCCCACAGGATTCTTGTGACACTTTGCCACCTAACAGGGATCTAGACACTAATGCACTACATTACTTTGCACTGAATTTTACATTTTTAAATAAAATAACTAGTAGTTCAACAGCCTTTGTCTCGGTCTTTTCATTTACTTGATTATTTCATCACTATTTCCTCTTCCTGGAGTTATGAGGCTAATATTACATGAACAATTATGCTTTATTCTTTGCATATGGAAATAAACAACATTTAGTTGATTTACAGGTACTACATGCCCACACTTTATGGCATTGTATTGTGATGTGTGATACTGTACTGACTCTACAAGCTGTCAAAAGTGTTCCACAGGGATGCTGGCCCATGTTGACTCCCAATGCTTCCCACAGTTGTGTCAAATTCGTTCAATGTCCTTTGGGTGGTGGACCATTCTTGATACACCAATACCATACCCTGTTCAAAGGCACTTAAATACCCCGTTCAAAGGCACTTACATATTTAGTCTTGCCCAATCACCCTCTGAATGGCACACATACACAATCCATATCTCAATTGTTTCAATGCTGAAACATCATTCTTTAACCTCTCTCCTTTATTTACACTAATTGAAGTGGGTTTAATAAGTGACATCAATAAGGGATCATAGTTTTACCTGGTCAGTCTGTCATTTAAAAAGCAGGCATATAGTTTAAAGTCGACCACTTCAGTCTTGAATGTAACTTCTCACTTTCTGTACTCTACATTAAGAGTCTGCCATTGTAGACTCAATTAATATAGGTATTTTACTTTCAATTTGCCATGTTTTCCATTAATGTCTGAGTCAATTACCTTCTTTCCCACTGAAACCAATGTTATCGTTCATGTGAGAGAGGGTGTAGTAGTGCATACTGACCACTAGTTGGATCATAGCGTGGTTGGTGACGTTCATGTGAGAGAGGGTGTAGTAGTGCATACTGACCACTAGTTGGATCATAGCGTGGTTGGTGGCGTCCATGTGAGAGAGGGTGTAGTAGTGCATACTGACCACTAGTTGGATCATAGCGTGGTTGGTGGCGTCCATGTGAGAGAGGGTGTAGTAGTGCATACTGACCACTAGATGGATCATAGCGTGGTTGGTGGTGTTCATGTGAGAGAGGGTGTAGTAGTGCATACTGACCACTAGTTGGATCATTGCGTGGTTGGTGGTGTTCATGTGAGAGAGGGTGTAGTAGTGCATACTGACCACTAGTTGGATCATAGCGTGGTTGGTGGCGTTCATGCAGGAACCCAGAGGGTATAGGCATTCTCCATCACAGTAGAAGGCAGAGTAACCAGTAGGAGCCAGGACCCAGTCCTAATGGAGAGAAATACCATAGAAATAGATTGACAAAATTAGATAAATGACTAGAAGACTACATTTCTATCAGAAATACATCATAAAACATGCAAAGAACAGAACAAACTACACAAATGCCTTGCTTCCTTAAAAATACTAATTGTGTGATACAGCAAATAAGGAGATACAATGTTAGCTCATGATATTATCTATTCAGTAGAATGAGTAGTTAAGGGAGACAGAAGCTTACCTTCCAGCCTAGGTCACTAAAGCTCACATATAATTCATGTCTCTTACAAGCCTGACGCCCACTGTTGACGTGGCTGTGGTCTGAAAGGTACCAAACAATATGTTTTGAGACAGGACAGACTGTGAAGCACACTTTGGATGCATTAGATCTACAATAAAGACACAATTAAATGTAAACACAACTTAAGTAATTTTTTAATTTGAATGAACTATGCCTTTAAATGTTGCATTAAACAAGCTTCACAACAAGACCTAAAACCAGTGTTGTCCTCTGACCTTGTAGGACCTCACCATGTATACTGGGAAGGGGCAGGTCATATTTGGGCTTCCTCTTGCGGGGGTTGGGTTTCAGGGCGCGTGGGGGGCGACAGGGGACCTGGCTGGCTCTGAAGAAGGTCACCATGAAGGGCTGTTTGGAGCGGGGGCCCCTTCGACCCACCAAGCCTACCCACCCAGCTGACAAGGACCGGTCTGATGGAGAGAAAATAGTGTGTTTGTGTGTGTGTGAGATATAATTGTGAGGTAAACCAAAACAACATATCTCCATTTCTATGTATTTACTAAACAATAACACATACTATGAGACATTACAGTGTTACTTCACATGTACTGCTGTCGTATTCTGAGTTAACTTGCCTCTTTATTCAAAGGCATAATAATCTAGAAATCCATTTTGTGGGTAATCACCTCCTCATCTGCAGAGCATTTCCTGTCCCTGACCATAGTATTAACTCTATAAGGCTCACCCTCCTCTGTTTCCACATAGAGACGAATGCCCAGGTTGCTGCGGGTGTGCAGGAGCCAACGGTTGCTGGCAGAGGTCACGTCAAAAGCCAGCCAGCCCTCCTGCCCCGCGGGCACTGACTGCATGTCCAGCAGCACCAGCTCTGGCTCTCTGAGGAGAGTAGAGGAGTGGCATGAGATAACCTCTGGAGAGATACACAAAGCATGTTGTATGGCCATGCAGTAGAGACAAACAAACAGAGAGACAGCCACTTGAGCTTCAACTCTCTCGAGAACCAAACCTCTGCAAGACGTCCTCACAAGCCACAACGTGGCCAAATGAGCTCTGTTGCCAGGAGCTGTTTGAGGTTAAAAGTTGAATTGCAATTCTTTTTAAACATTGCATTTTGCCGCAGCAACAAATCAATGTGTATAGAGAGAAGACAGAGTATTCAACGAGAGTGAGGGGAATATTAAAGGGATTATTTGATATCCTTGATCCTTTTTTCATGCAAAAACCAAATAGACATATTATGTCGATCTAGTGGCAGGAACCTGTGTTTGTTCTCCCGTTGGATCTCGTAGACGGAGATGTGCAGGGTGCGGTTGGCCCTCTGGCCCATGGTCAGGGTCTTATAAATGCGGAACTCTGCAGCCGTGACCGTCTCCCCCTGGGGGAGGGGCGTCAGGTCAAAACGGAACTCCTTCCAGTACGGCCGTGGCTGCAGCAGGTCCCGCTCCTGCTCCACTGAGGGAGAGGAGGAGAGAGGAAGGTCGATGTAAGGCCACTGACATTTTCACATGTAAACAGCACAACACCTCATATTCACATCTACACAACTTCCACTCCCCTCAACAAGCCCTAAAAAGACTAATACAAACACAGAGATATTCTCATTGTATGATGCAGACATTCCCACATGACACAATAAGGATTGGAAGGTGAGTGACTGGGTCATTGGAAATAGGGGGAAAGAGAGGAGCGGAGCAGACGTGTGGCGCGAGGTGAGCCCAAGTGAAGGTGGACTGGATAGCGGTCATGTAGAGAGGGGAGAGAAAGAGGCAATAGGGAAATACTGAGAAATATAGGGATGGACACGCAAACGCTGGTCACTCACCACAGCCGCAGTGTCTCAAGCGAGACTACGTACATGAACACACACATACTTGAAGACACGCGCTGCGCTGCGCTATTCTCTCTCTCTCTCTCTCTCTCTCTCTCTCTCTCTCTCTCTCTCTCTCTCTCTCTCTCTCTCTCTCTCTCTCTCTCTCTCTCTCTCTCTCACTCTCACTCACTCACACACACACAGTCCTCCACAGGGAGCCCTACACTTTGCAGAGTAACAACCCTGGTCGGTCTCTGGAGTATACAGTAATTAGAGACACTAAGGACCTTCAACCGCAGCAGCTGCTCAACACACACGCCACTAACTACAGGTTGGGCAGTATTTTTAGAGCGGTCTTCTGCAGTATTCTGAGCCCGTTTCTCTGTTTCTGTGTGTGTGTCAGTGGGGCCTGTAATTCCTTACAGCTGTGTCCCCTACGCACGGTCTTGAGCGGGTTGCATGGCCTTGACTGGTTCGGATTGATAGGGTGTGTGTGTGATGGGTGACTTCAATTGACAGGGGCTATAATTGAGAAACTGTCTAGATTCGTTAGATGGCCTTAAAATGGTGGTTCAAGGCATCACACCAGACATTGTCAAAATAAGATCAACTGAAACATTAACTGAAAGGCATGTACAGTGCCTTGCAAAAGTATTCATCTCCCTTGGCATCCTATTTTGTTGCATTACAACCTGTAATTTAAATGGATTTTCATGGTAATGGACATACACAAAATTGTTCAAATTGGTGAAGTGAAATGAAAAAAATTACTTGTTTCAAAAAAATACATAAAAAAACAATAAAAAAACTGAAAAGTGGTGCGTGCAAATGTATTCACCCTCTTCACTATGAAGCCCCTAAATAAGATCTGGTGCAACCAATTACCTTCAGAAGTCACATAATTAGTTAAATAAAGTCCACATGTGTGCAATCTAAGTGTCACATGATCTGTCACATGATCCCAGTATATATATATACACGCTTGTTCTGAAAGGCCCCAGATTCTGCAACACCACCAAGCAAGCGGCACCATGAAGACCAAGGATCTCTCCAAACAGGTCAGGGACAAAGTTGTGGAGAAGTACAGATCAGGGTTGGGAGAAATGTGAGACTTTGAACATCCCACGGAGCACCATTAAATCCATTATTAAAAATTGAAAGAATATGGCACCACAACAAACCTGCCAAGAGAGGACCGCCCACCAAAACGTACGTACCAGGCAAGGAGGGCATTAATCAGAGAGGCAAAGATAACCCTGGAGGAGTTGCAAAGCTCCACAGCGGAGATTGGAGCATCTGTCCATAGTACCACTTTAAGCCGTACACTCCACGGAGCTGGGCTTTACGGAAGAGTGGCCAGAAAAAGCCATTGCTTAAAGAAAAAAAAGGAATGGGGGAGACTCCCTAAACATATGGAGGAAGGCACTCTGGGGTCAGATGAGACTAAAATTGAGCTTTTTGGTCATCAAGGAAAACGCAATGTCTGGTGCAAACCCAGCACTTCTCATCACCCCGAGAATACCATCCCCACAATGAAGCATGGTGGTGGCAGCATCATGCTATGGGGATGTTTATCATTGGCAGGGACTGGGAAACTGGTCAGAATTTAAGGAATGATGGATGGCGCTAAATACAGGGAAATTCTTGAGGGAAACCTATACCAGTCTTCCAGAGATTTGAGACTGGGACAGAGGTTCACCTTCCAGCAGGACAATGACCCTAAGCCTACTGCTAAAGCAACACTCGAGTGGTTTAAGGGGAAACATTTAAATGTCTTGGAATGGCCTAGTCAATCCAATTGAGAATCTGTGGTTTGACTTCACAATTACTACACCAGTGGAACCCATCCAATTTGACGGAGCTGGAGCAGTTTTGCCTTGAAGAATGGCCAAAAATCCCAATGGCTAGATGTGCCAAACTTATAGAGACATACCCCAAGATACTTGCAGCTGTAATTGCTGCAAAGGGTGTCTCTACAAAGTATTGACTTTGGGGTGGGTGAATAGTTATGCACGCTCAAGTTCTGTTTTTTTGTGTCTTATTTCTTGTTTGTTTCACAAGAAATAATATTTTGCATCTTCAAAGTGGTAGGCATGTTGTGTAAATCAAATGATAAAACCCCCACCAAAACCTATTTTAATTCTAGGTTGTAAGGCAACAAAATAGGAAAAATGTCAATGGGGTGAATACTTTCACAAGCCACTGTAATTACACAAATATATAAAAACAGTCATATACGGTGCTGTAATAAACATTAATATGTACGTCCAAATACTGTAGAAATACGAAGAGAAACTAGCATATTAAGTGTTTAAGCAATACTCAAAATGTGTAAAAGTAGTGAAGAGAAATAACATGAAATCAGGTTTCCCCACGGTAACAAGGTTTCTGATCTCATTCCAGGAGAGATAGCGGAAGGAAACAATTGGGAAAAGGATGTTTAATTTTTATGCCATTTCAGATAAGCATCAGTAGGTCTACTGTCTGATCTGGTGCAGCACAGGAAAGGTCTCTCTGGTGATAACAAGTCTGTCCCTGAGAGGTGAACTGGTTCACCTCTGCATAAGGTTGCCAGGTTGGCCTCATTTCTCATTGAAAATTCTAGCTTTATCACCTTTTTCAGTTACTTTGGCTCTTTACAAGACATGTAAAAGATCACAGGAGAAGTTTTGGGCCAGATCAGGCCCTGGGGCCTCTATTTTGAATTAACTACTGGGAGACCATTGGCTGCACCAAAAACTCCCAACTAATTGGATAACGAGACAAAGTAATAACCAATTAAAACACAGGAATTTAAAATTACAGGTGTGTCAACGGTCAGTAGCTCACCCAGATTAACGAAGCTCATGACCGTATCGGCCTCGCTGACCACCGTACCCAGCGGCGGCGTGTGTGTGCTGAGAGTGGGCAGTGCGGCATGGCTGACGTGGCCCGTCAAACCATCCAGACCGCCAAACCCCAGTCCCCCTACCTCATTCCCTATTCCGTTTCCCTCATCCCCCTCGGCCGACACAGCGTGGTACAGGTCCAGCATGAAGAGGGGGGCTGAGGAGGGCGGTCGGAGGGGAGGATGGGGTCTGGGCCGGCCCGGTAGACCCAGGATGGACAGGATCTCCCTCTGCATCTCTTTCTTCTCTCGGCTGCTGAGGCGGCGGAAGCTGGAGTGGACGACTCCTTGGGCCTGATGGCCCCAGAGACAGAGCAGCAAGGGGACGAGGATGAGAGCCACAGGGAAGAGCGTGAGTTGGAGAGGGTGTCTGTAGGTGCTGTTGTTGTTGCCATGGATGCGTCTTCCCGTGCACGGGCAGGCATGGGCGTAGATGTACGTTCTGGAGGCGTCCGGTCTGTCCAAGCTCTCCGTGGTTTGAGAGAGATCTTTCAAGGTGTCCGATGACATCGTGGAAGAAGTTCTACCCGGGTGCTTTTATATATATATATTTTTCTAACTTACAAGTCTTTGGTTGGTCTATGTTCTTTTGGCCTTCAATCCACACAAGAGCAGATTGTACTTTGGTGTGCGTTGCAGAGAACTGACACACCACAGAGGGACTGTTACTGTATGTCTCAGACTATCTGCATGTACCGTCTGTCTGTGTAGGCCAAACTGTCTTACAGAGTATCACAGATCCGTCACTAACAAAAGGCACCTCTGTTATTTGTTGACGGGAGCTGTTTAGATCAACGGTAGACACAGAGAGGTTTACTTTCTTTAATTCCCTCTGTTTATCTCCCCTCTTCTTCCTTCCTCTGCCCTTTCTACTACTGTAGTCTCCCTACCACCGCGTGTCTTCTCTCTTCTACCATAACACGACTCTACTCATGCGACACACACAGAACACAAAAATGAAAGCGAGGGTATAATTACAACTTTTTTTTATGTCCTGATGAAAAACAAACGGCGTTGGTCTTAGAAATGGCTCCCTTTAAAGAAGTACATTTGAAGGAGGTTGACAGTGGTTAAGTTAAAGGGCAGGGTTGGTAGTCATTGAAATTTGAGAAGAGAACCAAATAAGCAGACCTGTTTTCAGTCTAATCGGTCTTCAGAAGGATGAGGGAAGAAAACACCACACCTGCCGTGCGTGCCTCAAAGTCGGCTGGCATACAACAACCTGATCCCACGCAAGGAACAAAATGATCTGCAGTCCACCTCTCAATCTTTCATTCTTTAATCCACAATTCTGGGGCACTTTTTAATCCATCAAACATTCTTTGTTTGTTTGTTTGGCCCACTTGTGTCTAACTCCAGATGTTTCCAGATGTCTTCCTCAAACTGTGTGTAGCTCCAATTTAAAATCCTTGGCACGTTGAGTAATTTGTCTTTTATTCCTTGCTTTTGTATTATCCTTTTGTATTCCTCCCAAAAATCCCCCTAAACCACCTGTTTCAAGTGGAGAACAATGCCAGTATGTTTGTCAGCGTACTGTAATGTGCCCTTTGAGAGTTTACCTCATGTAAGGGTGCTTCAACACTGCTCGAGTTGTCCATCACCAAGAGGGAGTGTCCCATACAGCCTCCTCCCTTCTGCCCCCCCCCCCACATCCTCTCCCAACTCTCTTCCTTATTCCTCCCTTTGGGCTTTTTAAAATCTCTCTCCCTTTATTTTCTCATGATCACTTACTTTCATGGGAAAATATCATGGAATCCCTTCAGTGTGATGAAAAATGCATACACTGAATATATTTTATGAGATTAAGAAGAAAATAAATGTCTCTCTAAACTTGGTTTACTGGACACGCTGCCTCAACACTAACATTCAAGCATCGGGCGAACCTCTGACATCACAGCTGAGTGTTTTAGCTGTGGTTTGGAATCCTGGGGAACCACAAGGAGTGAATGACCTGCCAAAACCTGCCAGAAGAACACAGATTAGCAATTGTACTGTATCTTTAAACCGAATACTAAAAACATAAAAGGTAGACTGCTGTAGCTTAAGGTGTACTGTCAAAACATGTACCCCATGAAATGTTGTTTAAGGTATTTTATACGTTTTCATTTCCTGTTAAACAGAGTGCGAGTTGTCTTTACCTTCTTCCAGTTTGACTGCAAATACTGTGTGTGGTGTGCTAGCAAGGCATTTGAGGGAAGAAATTACAACAAATTCAAATATAGTAGTGAGGGTCAGCTCCATGCCAGCTTGTGTTTGTGTATGTTGGACTTCAAAGTACTCTGGGACTTGTGGCCACTTTGAACGGCACGAATACTAACTGACCAAACCAAACCGACCAACATTTTTTCTTAAGCCAGGGAGTCGGAAGTGCCATGAATGAGTATTTTCTCTGGTATTTTTGTTTTTCTTTCTCCAGTGTTGAGGGATTTTAGGGCCGGAGAGAGGGATGATAAGAGGGAGTCCGTCAGTTTGTCGTCGGAGTGAGGATAGGTAGTGAGGACAGACGGGAGGATAGATGTGGATGGTGGGAAGGGTTTGGAAAGTTCCATGTAAACACAGACACAGCTGCCCAGGGAAGACTAAAGACCAAATCCCATCCGCCTTCAGTGGAACCACCAAATAAACCAAGGTGATTCTCCCACTCACACAGAAACCAACCAACTCAAGTCTTACACTTAGCTACTGCGGAAGCAGAGAATGAGATAGACCTGAGCTACGTCTCTCACAATATAGAATAAGCAGTAGAGAAACACACCCATCCATGACCACAGAGACCACCCTCCCTCTATGGAAGATCCTAGTACAGGGCGTGTCCTTATCTCTGGAGAGGATAATTGTACCCTAACCTAATTACCAAGCCCTTTCCGGTGTGCAGAGAGACCTTGTGGTCTATACTCTCTTCCAGACACACACGTAGGCATGGAGACACGGCCGCAGGCACACGCATGGAAACATGCATGTGGACATTGCACGTACACAGTGCCTTTCACAACCCTTGACCTTTTCCACATTTTGTGTTACAAAGTGGGATTAAAATGGATTTAATTTGGATTTAATTGAATTTGTGTACAGCACTTTGAGATATTAGCTGACGTAAGAAGGGCTATATAAATACATTTGTTTTGATTTAATTGTCATTTTTTGACAAAGGTCTAAACAAAATACTCTGATGTCAAAGTGGAAACACTAACATATCTTGATTACATAAGGATTCAACCCCCGAGTCAATACATGTTGTCTTTCTGGGTAAGTCTAAGAGGGTCACACCTGGATTGTACAATGTTGGCACATTAGTCTTTTAAAAATTCGTTAAGCTCAGTCAAGTTGGTTGTTGATTCTTGCTAGACCACCATTTTTAAGTCTTGCCATAGATGTTCCAACCAATTTAAGTCAAAGCCGCAACTCGACCAGTCAGGAACATTCAATGACGTCTTGGGAAGCAACTGCACTGTAGATTTGGCCTTGTGTTTGAGGTTGTTGTCCTGCTGAAAGGTGAATTCGTCTCCCAGTGTCTGTTGGAAAGCAGACTCAACCAGGTTTTGCTCTATTCCGTTTCTTTTTATCCTAAAAAACATCCTACGGTAGTCCTTGCCGATGACAAGCATACCCATAATATGATGCAGCCACCACCATGCTTGAAAATATGAAGAGTGGTACTCACTGATGTGTTGGATTTATCCCAAACATAACACTTTGAATTCAGGACATATCACGGAGTGTACAAAACGTGAAGGACACCCTTTCCATGATATAAGACTGACCAGGTGACCAGCCTTGTTCACATTGCAGACCTTAATGCTCCAATCAGTTTGGTTTTTCAAATTTGTTTTATAATACTGACTGACCAAACAGCAAGTTACAAGTGACCAAATCGGGGGTGCGTGTGTGTTCAGACAGCAGTAATTTGCTGACATGGCTATGCTAGTTGTCAAATTAACGACGGGTGTGTGTGTGCAGTGATGTAGGCCAATTGCTGTTGGTGCTCGTGGTTCCTATCACTCAGAAGTTATGTAGCAAGCTAAGGTCCGGTTATGGACATCTCCCAGTTGCTTTGAATGTTCTAAATCATAGTGTAAGAACACATTTAAAGCCTCATAGGATAAGATGATCCAACTTTCAAAACGAGTCCTTTTTGTCCACTGCAGTCAACTAGCTAGCCACTGCAGTCAACTAGCTAACCACAGCAGTCAACTAGCTAGCTAGGTAGCTGTTTAGCTTTCTAGCACATTCACTCATTTGTTTGTAAACAAACAACAGCCAGGGCAAATAAATCAGATGACCAATCAGACAAGTTGCATTGCCAGGAATCTGATTTGTTTCTGACTTCAAACCACCTAAGAAGGTAGTTTTAAATGTGGCTTGAAATATCCGATTCCATGTGCTATTTGGCTGTTCAAACCGCAGGAAAAAAAACTGATTCCGATCGGATAAGCAATTTTTTTGGATTTGAGTCACTTCAAACTGCCAATGTGAACAAGGCTTTTTTTAATGTAAATTGTTAAATCCGCTCCAATCAGCGTAGAGCATTGTTCTCCAACCCCTTTCCTTTAGAGCTACCGTCCTGTAGGTTTTTGCTCCAACCCTAATCTTGCACACCTGATTCTAATATCTGGTTGATAAACAAATTCATATAAGTTACAAATGGGGTTGGATCAAAAACCTACAGGAGGGTAGCACTCCAGGAATAGGGTTGGAGAGCCCTGGTGTAGATGAAGGGGAGGAGACAGGTTAAATAAGGACTTTTAAGCCTTGAGACAATTGAGTGTGTGCCATTCAGAGGGTGAATGGACAAAACAAAATATTTAAGTGCCTTTGAACGGGGGAATGGTAGTAGGCGCCAGGCACAGCGGTTTGTGTCAAGAACTGCAACACTGCTGGGTTTGTTTTTCAACCTCAACAGTTCCCCGCGTGTATCAAGAATAGTCCACCACCCAAATGATATCCAGCCAACGTGACAAGTGTGGGAAGCATTGGAGTCAACATCTCTGTGTTGGGGGGGTGCAACTCAATATTAGGACAGTGTTCTTAAATGTTTTGTACACTCAGTGTAAAGGTAAACAGGATGCATGTTTTGAAATATTCTGTACAGGCTTCCTTCTTTTCACTCTGTCATTTAGGTTAGTATTGTGGAGTAACTACAATGTTGATCCATCCTCAGTTCTCCCCTATCACAGCTATTAAACTGTTTTAAAGTCACCATTGGTTTCATGGTGAAATCCCTGAGCGGTTTCCTTTCTCTCCGGCAACTGAGTTAGGAAGGACACCTGTATCTTTGTAGAGACTGGGTTTATTGATACACTATCTAACGTGTAATTAATAACTTCACCATGCTCAAAGGGATATTCAAAGTATGCTTTTCTTATTTTTACCCTACAAATAAGTGCCCTTCTTTGCTGGCATTGGAAAACCTCCCTGGTCTTTGTGGTTGAATGTTTGAAATTCACTACTCAACTGAGGGACATCAAAGATAATTGTATGTGTGGGGTACAGAGACGAGTCATTCAAAAATCATGATAAACACGATTATTGCACACAGAGTGAGTCCATGCAACTTATTATGTGACTTGTTAAACACACTTTTACTCCTGAACTTATTTAGGCTTGCTATAAGAAAGGGGTTGAATACTTACTGACAAGACATTTCAGCTTTTCATTTGTAAACATTTCTAAAAACATAATTCCACTTTGACATTATGGGTATTGTGTGTAGGCCAGTGACACAAAATCAAAATTTAAAATCAACATTTAGAAAAAAGTCAAGGGGTGTGAATACTTTCTGAAGGCACTGTAAATAAACACACTTTTGGCCCCGAATGAAATAAAAAAATCAATACACAATGACAAATTACATTTTTTTTTACTGCAAGCATATTTTTAATACAAAAAGAGAACAAAAAAGGTTTATAATCTTAGCTTTTTTTATTTTACACAATTGACTTCTAACCCCCCCCTCCCACCGACATATTTTCTCTTCATCACAGAGAATAACACCGCATCAAAAGGTAGGTTCCTCTTCGGCGTCCCCGGATCCCCGCCCCCAAGGAGACAATAAATAAATAAAATCACCTCAAGATAACATTTGCGTTCATTAAGTTTTCATATAGTTCAGCTCTCACATTAAGAAATAGGGGAGCACATTTGCAGCCATCAAAGACATGACAATTCAAACGCCTGTAAAGGAGGGACACTGGGGGTTCGGTTCCCTGTCATCCATATTTGTAGTTTTTTTTGTCAACACAATAAGGGCAAACCCCCTTTGGTCATGTTCAGGGAGTTGTAGTCATTAGCAAAAAAGGCTGCCATGGAAAGTCAGCTTCCTAGTTGAGTAAAGTTATGTTGAGAAGTATTAACATACAACGTTGAGAGGAGCAGACATTTTCCTTGGTACAAAAGATCATGATTTCATTATATTAACACTAATCATTCTCCAAGGTGATGATACAGAACTGAAAAATAAATAGAAACGTTTTCTTAACCTACAAAAGCAAAACTAAAACAAAATACAACAGGATGATAAATTAACCCGAACGAAAGACATTCACAAATGAAATCTTTGCATACAGTGACGCAAGTCGATGACCTTTGATTCCTGTAAACACGTGACGACTACACACGTGTACAAAAATGTGTTTGCGGCTGTGGGGTTTCCAGCGGCAACGTAGGGGGAGGGGCAATGTGGAATTACAGCGATACACCGTCAGTGTGTGCTGGTCTTCAATCTCTAATCGTAGAATTATAGTCGCTTAAATTGTGTCTCCTTTACAATCGACTACATTGTTTCACACTGTCACGTTTCTGCTGTTAGTGGGGTCCCACCAAGAAATAGTGCTTTTCTTCTCAGAAACCCAGGTTTCATATTATAGGACAACATGAGAAACCCTTCATACCATCAAACACACACTCACATACACACCTTTAAACACACTTCCAATGTTGCAGGGGTTTGTGAGGACATTGCAGTGTGTTTCCCACCACTTCCGCGGTCTCCTGGGCAAGAGGTTTAGGCAGTTAGCTCAGTGCAGGAAGTGGTCAGAGTGGCGCCGCCCAGACACTGAACAGTAGATTCACGCTAGTCTGGATGTTCCCGACCCCTAGACATGCTGAAGTGTCATTCCTCTTCACTTCCCAGTCCAGGGGAGGAAAAAAACAAGACGGCAATCATTGCATATTTTCAGTTGAACTCATGGTGAGAAAAAAAATTAATGTCCACAATACCCACAATCCAGTTCTTTTGAATGCCATTCTCCAGGAAGTTCCGAGTCATTTAATCTCTCCCCGCAATGTGTGTGTGTGTGTGTGCTTCAGTTCTGTGCGTGTCAGTGTGTACATACACAAAGTAGTTACAAGGCTCTACCTAACGTTCTCTGGAACTCAGATTAGGTAAAAGTAAGGACAGAAATGTGTAACACAGTAAGGCAGCATTATGTTGGTTGGTTGTCAGTTCAAATTGCTGTGGCTTTCTCTACAACAGTCTAGCACAATCCCGTTACGAGACACAGGAGACTGGAAGGCAAACTGGGATCTGGGTTTTAAAAGGGGAAAGTTCTGTTTTCCGTCTAAGTGCACGAACCAGACACCCCCAGTGAGTTTTTTTTCGAGTGTGTGTACGAGGGAGGAAGAGAGAGATATCTTCCCCTCTCTCTCCCTGCCCTTCATACAGTAGTCTTGGTGCATGAATCCCATGCAAGCCCTATGGATGGACGTTTGGATCAAATGTGACACCCAATATGGCCGCCAGTAGTCTGTTCACTATAGAGTGTCTCTTTGAAAGGGAGACGGTGCGTTCTACTTGATCTAATTCTATAGTCTGGACATCTTCCCTATTTCATCATGGCTGGTGTTTTGGGGAACTGGGGAAGCCCTTGGAGTCAAACCAGCCCGATAGTTAGATGTATGATGCTGTTATGTTGACGACTCCATGGTTGGCTGCATGACGTCTTTTTGACATCTCCCTCACTATTTCTTCCCAGAAGCGGGTGTCTTGGGGCTTGGGGCCTTCTTGGAGATGGTAGGGATCTTGGAGGGCTTGGCCGCTCCTGGGCGCCGGGGGGTGTCCGAGGTGTCCGAGCGAGTCTCCAGGAGCTCAGAGGCATCCGAAGCGTCGCTGCCCCGCCGGCTGCTTGCCCTGCTGCCCGCCCGGCTGCCCGCCCGGCTGACCGGACCACTGGCCCCCGATGGGGTACGCTTGGGGTCTGAGAGGAGAAGAAGTAGAGAAAGGGAGGAAACAGCGAGGAAGGAGGAGGTTAAGTGTAGGTAATGAGGGATAGAAAGAGAAGAATAGAGAAAAATATATATATTTAGTCTCATTTTAAGTATGGGAATCATATGTTCCAAGAGGACAAAAATAGCGGACTGAAAATAGGAATCAAAACTGGTATGAAAAATCAGGACTTTGTTCTTACCGGTACGTCCAGGTTTAGTAGAAATGGGTGTAGCTCCTCCATTCTCTCCAGTCAGAGACCCTCGGCTGGAGTGGAAGGTGGGCCTCTTCAGCTTGGACCCCAACGCTGCTCCCTACATATATATCAGACACAGGAAATGTCAGGCAGTGGCAAACTGTGGCACTGAATACATTACAAATGTCCAATGCAGCTGTTTTTATCTCAATATAGAAATATTTCTAAGTAACAATTAAGTACCTTACTGGGATTGTTTTCTATTAAAATGGTCAAAAAGAAAGGAGTACTTTCTCAGATAGTATTTTGCTAGGACTCTCTGTGAATGGGGAGGGATAACTGAAAATGAGCTGTTATTGGCATAGAGGTTTGGAACTCTCTTATTGGTCTAACTCATTTACCGCATGGAGCTGTCGCCATGGAAGAACAAAACAGGAGGTCTTTTCAAACAACTCTTACACTAAAAGGGCATTATCATCATTTTCACAATTTAACAGTTGTCCAACCACAGTGTGGAAATATATAGAAAACACAGGAAATCCCATTTTTGACTGCACTGGGCCTTTAAAAAAGGTAGACTCTACCACATGACATCATCATACACAACAGGACGACTTCCTCATTACACACATCAACCAAACAGAGTAGAAATCTGCCAAGGCTGCCACACTATTGGCTCGTCCCAATTTGAGTCTTGAGGCATGTCGACATTTGGAAGTCAATAGTGAATTCGAATGTTGTTGATGTTCGTAAGCAGGATGTTGCCCTGTTGTGTATGATGATGTCCTTTTGCTGCATCTACCTTTAACTAAAGGAGCTGGTACTGGTTTCAAGCACCATCCCATACTAGCATAATTACAACAGAGACACCATTTGCAAATATGATCATCAGTCTACCAAACTAAATCCCTAGAACTACCAGTTCAACACAACGTATATAGAGTTAGCTAATAATGATTCATTTCTCGCTACTTCTCCTTTAAGAGAACATCACTTCAACATCACAATCTATTCCTATTGACCTACCACCAGCCACTTCCTGCCGGGGGGCTAAAATATTGTGACAATGCACCGAATGTTAACTTAGACTGGATATTGAGCAAAAACATGAAAACAAGATGATGCAAATATATTCCGTCTAAAAGCCTAATTTCAATGTCACGTCACCAATATCCTCATGGATCCATTGCACAGTGTGCACCACACCCGTGAGTGAGTGATTGTGTGTGTGCGTTAGTGCGTTATTAGTTCGCTGGGGCTTGGGACGGGTGGCGGGAGGAGTCAGTGTGTTACCTCATGCCCAGGGGTGGTGTGGTCGTGGTCTGGGCAGGACTGGCACTTGGTTGGTGTTGGAGTTTTACTGTGTGCCAGCCAGGGCTTGGCATAGCCACGCGAGTTTGAGGACTGGGATCAGCAAAGGGAAGAAGGGAGGGAAGAAGGGAGGGAAGAAGGGAGGGAAGAAGGGAGGGAAGAAGGGAGGGAAGAAGGCAGCCAAGGGGAATATAAAAAAGGAGGAGAAGGAAAATAGGGAAAGGGAGAAAGGGGAAGGAGGGGAGGCGGGTAGTGTAGTGCCGTGTGTTTTTGGTGCGACAGCGGATGGATTTATAAACGCAGAAGGAAAAACAGTGGAGGGAGTAAATTTTCAAGCGAGGTTAGCAGGGGGTGGATGGAGGGATTTAGGAGACAAGAAAAATACAAAAACAAAAGAACAAATAAAAATCTCACAGTTAAGGACGTAGGTGATTGCTGTTGACATGCAGAAACAGGGGAATTCCCATTTCAACACAGACACACATACACGGTACAAAAATCACACGACTGACAGAGACTACACAACTAACAATCAGTGACCACAAAACAGATGATTATGGGTATTCTGGTAATATACAGTGCCTTGTGAAAGTATTCGGCCCCCTTGAACTTTGCGACCTTTTGCCACATTTCAGGCTTAAAACAAAGATATAAAACTGTATTTTTTTGTGAAGAATCAACAACAAGTGGGACACAATCATGAAGTGGAACGACATTTATTGGATATTTCAAACTTTTTTAACAAATCAAAAACTGAAAAATTGGGCGTGCAAAATTATTCAGCCCCTTTACTTTCAGTGCAGCAAACTCTCTCCAGAAGTTCAGTGAGGATCTCTGAATGATCCAATGTTGACCTAAATGACTAATGATGATAAATACAATCCACCTGTGTGTAATCAAGTCTCCGTATAAATGCACCTGCACTGTGATAGTCTCAGAGGTCCGTTAAAAGCGCAGAGAGCATCATGAAGAACAAGGAACACACCAGGCAGGTCCGAGATACTGTTGTGAAGAAGTTTAAAGCCGGATTTGGATACAAAAAGATTTCCCAAGCTTTAAACATCCCAAGGAGCACTGTGCAAGCGTTAATATTGAAATTGAAGGAGTATCAAACCACTGCAAATCTACCAAGACCTGGCCGTCCCTCTAAACTTTCAGCTCATACAAGGAGAAGACTGATCAGAGATGCAGCCAAGAGGCCCATGATCACTCTGGATGAACTACAGCTGAGGTGGGAGACTCTGTCCATAGGACAACAATCAGTCGTATATTGCACAAATCTGGCCTTTATGGAAGAGTGGCAAGAAGAAAGCCATTTCTTAAAGATGTCCATAAAAAGTGTTGTTTAAAGTTTGCCACAAGCCACCTGGGAGACACACCAAACATGTGGAAGAAGGTGCTCTGGTCAGATGAAACCAAAATGTAACTTTTTGGCAACAATGCAAAACGTTATGTTTGGCGTAAAAGCAACACAGCTCATCACACTGAACACACCATCCCCACTGTCAAACATGGTGGTGGCAGCATCATGGTTTGGGCCTGCTTTTCTTCAGCAGGGACAGGGAAGATGGTTAAAATTGATGGGAAGATGGATGGAGCCAAATACAGGACCATTCTGGAAGAAAACCTGATGGAGTCTGCAAAAGACCTGAGACTGGGACGGAGATTTGTCTTCCAACAAGACAATGATCCAAAACATAAAGCAAAATCTACAATGGAATGGTTCAAAAATAAACATATCCAGGTGTTAGAATGGCCAAGTCAAAGTCCAGACCTGAATCGAATCGAGAATCTGTGGAAAGAACTGAAAACTGCTGTTCACAAATGCTCTCCATCCAACCTCACTGAGCTCGAGCTGTTTTGCAAGGAGGAATGGGAAAAAAATTCAGTCTCTCGATGTGCAAAACTGATAGAGACATACCCCAAGCGACTTACAGCTGTAATCGCAGCAAAAGGTGGAGCTACAAAGTATTAACTTAAGGGGGCTGAATAATTTTGCACGCCCAATTTTTCAGTTTTTGATTTGTTAAAAAAGTTTGAAATATCCAATAAATGTCGTTCCACTTCATGATTGTGTCCCACTTGTTGTTGATTCTTCACAAAAAAAATACAGTTTTATATCTTTATGTTTGAAGCCTGAAATGTGGCAAAAGGTCGCAAAGTTCAAGGGGGCCGAATACTTTCGCAAGGCACTGTAGCTTCATGCTTTGTCCTCCAAGACAGGCTGCACCTTGGCTGGACTGCTACACTAATTAGAGTTGAATATATATGCTTATATACAGTACCAGTTAAAAGTTTGAACACACCTACTCACTCAAGAATTTTTCTTTATTTTGACTATTTTCTATATTGTAGAATAATAGGTAAGACTTCAAAACTATAAAATAACAGGTAGGGAATCATGAAGTAACCAAAGAAGTGTTAAACAAACAAAAATATTTTTTACATTTGAGATTCTTCAAAGTAGACACCCTTTGCCTTGACAATTTTCACAATCTTGGCATTCTCTTAACCAGCTTCATGAGGTATTCACCTGGAATGCATTTCAATTAACAGGAATGCCTTGTTAAAAGTTAATTTGTGGAATTTCTTTCCATCTTAATGCGTTTGAGCCAATCAGTTGAGTTGTGACTAGGTAGGGGGGTATACAGAAGACAGCCCTATTTGGTAAAAGACCAAGTCCATATTATAGCAAGAACAGCTCAAATAAGTAAAGTGAAACGACAGTCCATCATTATGTTAAGACATGAATGTCAGTCAATACGGAAAATGTGAAGAACTTTGAACGTTTCTTCAAGTGCAGTTGCAAAAACCATCAAGCGCTACGATGAAACTGGCTCTCATGAGGACCGCCACAGGAATGGAAGACCCAGAGTTACCTCTGCTGCAGAGGATAAGGTCATTAGTTACCAGCCTCAGAAATTGCAGCTCAAATAAATGCATTACAGAGTTCAAGTAACACAAACATCTCAACATCAACTGTTCAAAGGAGACTGTGTGAATCACACCTTCATGGATGAATTGCTGCAAAGAAACCACTACTAAAGGACCCCAATAAGACTTGCTTGGGCCAAAAAACACGAGCAATGGACATTAGACGGGTGGAAATCTGTCCTTTGGTCTGATGAGTCCAAATTTGAGATTTTTGTTCCAACACCTGTGTCTTTGTGAGACACAGTGTAGGTGAAAGGATGATCTCCGCATGTGTCGTACCCACCATGAAGCATGGAGGTGGTGGTGTGATGGTGCTTTGCTGGTGACACTGTCAGTGAATTATTTAGAATTCAAGGTACACTTAACCAGCATGGCTACCACAGCATTCTGAAGCCATCCCATCTGGTTTGCACTTAGTAGGACTAATCATTTGTTTTTCAACAGCACAACGACCAAAAACACACCCCCAGGCTATGTAAAAGGCTATTTGACCAAGAAGAAGAGTGATGGAGTGCTGCATCAGATGACCTGGCCTCCACAATCACCCGTTCTCAACCCAATTGAGATGATTTGGGATGAGTTGGACCGCAGAGTGAAGGAAAAGCAGCCAACAAGTGCTCAGCATATGTGGGAACTCCTTCAAGACTGTTGGAAAAGCATTCCAGGTGAAGCTGGTTGAGAGAATGCCAAGAGTGTGCAAAGCTGTCATCAAGGCAAAGGATGGCTACTCTAAAGAATCTAAAATATATTTTGATTTGTTTAACATATTTTTTATTCCATACGTGTTAATTCATAGTTTTGATGTCTTCACTATTATTCTATAATGTAGAAAATAGTAAAAATAAAGAAAAACCCTTGAATGAGTAGGTGCGTCCAAACCTTTGACTGGTACTGTATGTATGAATGTACAGTGGGAAGAAAAAGTGGATTTCCGCATAAATTTGACATAAAAATTGATCTGATATTCATCAAAGTCACAACAATAGACACAGTGTGCTTAAACTAATAACACACAAATTATTGTATTTTTCTTGTCTATATTGAATACATCATTTAAACATTCACAGTGTAGGTTGGAAAAAGTATGTGTGAAAAAGTTTGCCAAAATCTAATTCGAGTCAAGAGTCAACTAACCTGGAGTCCAATCAATGAGAAGAGATTGGAGATGTTGGTAAGAGCTGCCTTGCCCTATAAAAAAAACTCACAAAATTTGAGTTTTCTATTCACAAGAACCATTGCCTGATGTGAACCATACCTCAACCAAAAGAGATCTCAGAAGACCTAAAATTAAGAATTGTTGCCTTGCATAAAGCTGGAAAGGTTTCAAAAGTATCTCTAAAAGTCAGTCCACGGTAAGACAAATAGTCTATAAATGCAGATATTTCAGCACTATTGCTACTCTCCCTAGGAGTGGCCGTCTTGCAAAGATGACTGCAAGAGCACAGCGCAGAATGATCAGTGAGGTTAAGAAGAATCCTGAGTGTCAGCTAAAGACTTACAGAAATATCTGGAAGATGCTAACATCTCTGTTGACGAGTCCACGATACGTAAAACACTAAACAAGAATGGTGTTGATGGGAGGACACCACGGAAGAAGCCACTGCTGTCCAAAAAAACTGTAAGGCGATCTGTCCACCAATTGAAGCGCAACAGAAGTTAGGTGATGCAACAGGACATCAACCCAAAAGATAGAAGTATATCAACAGAATTGTTGATATACTTCTATCTTTTGGGTTGATGTCCTGTTGCATCACCTAACTTCTGTTGCTTCAGAAGAAGAAGAAAATGCGCCTTCTGGAGTGGCTCAGTCAGAGTCCTGACCTCAACCCAATTGAGATGCTCTGGCAAGACCTCAAGAGAGCGGTTCACACCAGACATCCCAAGAATATTGTGGAGCTGTAACAGTTTTGTAAAGAGGAATGGTACAAAATTCCTCCTGACTGTTGTGCAGGTCTGATCCGCAACTACAGAAAACGTTTGGTTGAGGTTATTGTTGCCAAAAGAGGGTCAACCAGTTATTAAATCCAAGGGTTCATACTTTCCCACCCTTCACTGTGAATGTTTACAAGGTGTGTTCAATAAAGACATGAAAACGTATAATTGTTTGTGTGTTATTAGTTTAAGCCGCCTGTGTTTGTCTATTATTGATGAAGATCAGATCAAATATTAGGACCAATTTATGCAGAAATCCAGGTAATTCCAAAGGGTTCACATACTTTATCTTCCCACTGTGTGTGTGTGTCCTAGACTACAGTAACCTGACTGATTGAACATATGACTAGAGGTATCACGCCTAGGATTCAGTGGCATATAAGAGAAAGGCCGGAGAGGTGTGTTTCATCTGAACTTAGATGATCAAAACTCGACCCCCTATGACTGGTATAGACACACAGAGACAACACATTAACGCAATGAAGAATCAATGTGACAACAACCATTGTGAGAAAGTGGGTGAGAGATAACAAGACCTGGTGACCACAAAGACTCTGACATGTGACTGATACTGTATGTGACAATGACTGACTGTAGTTTGTGAACATGCATTGTAGTGTGTGATGTGCATGTGTGTCGTGTGCGCTTGCAGTTTCCATTTTAGTCTCGGGTTCCATTGGGAACACTTAGAGACACCATGTTCACTTTCCTTTCCCAGGGCGATCAAAGTAGCTTGTGTAATTGCTCAGCCTATATTAAAAGACACAAACGAACTTTGTGACAAGAGTCCTGCTATAACTAACATGGTAAGAGTCATATGACGTGAAGAGAAGCAGGGACATTTAGGGGCGATATAGTTTGATTACCTACAGTGCATTCGGAAATGATTCAGACCCCTTCCCCACATTTTGCTTGGTTACAGCCTTATTCTAAAATGAATTAAATAAAACATTTCGGGACAAGTCTTTGAATGTCCTTGAGTGGCCCATCCAGAGTCCGGACTTGAACCCGATCAAACATCTCTGGAAAGATGTGAAAATAGCTGTGCAGCGACACTCCCCATCCAACCTGACAGAACTTGAGAGGATCTGCACAGAAGAATTGAAGAAACTCCCAAAATACAGGTGTACCAAGCTTGTAGCGTCATACCCAAGAAGACTCAAGGCTGTAATCGCTGCCAAAGGTGTTTCAACAAAGTACTGAGAAAAGGGTCTGAATACTTGTGATATTGTAAATGTGATATTACATTTGCAAAAATGTAAAAAAAAAAAAAAACTGTTTTTGCTTTGTCATTATGGGGTATTGTGTGTAGATTGATGAGGGGAAAAAAACCATTTAATCAATTTCAGAATAAGGCTGTGATGTAACAAAATGTGGAAAAAGTCAAGGGGTCTGAATACTTTTCGAATGCACTGTAGCTCCCATAGAACACAATACCATATTGGTCTACCCATGATGAGTACACTGGTTCTGTTAAGTTGTCATGGCCTGAGGAGCTTTTCCTATTCTAGTAATTGTATTTCTATGAGGGAGAATGGGGTTGAGGGCACTTACCCTAGAGGAGGCTGTGGGGGTGGCGGGAGCAGAGGGCAAGGATGCGCAGCTATGTGCGCTGTGCGAGGCCGAGGAGGAGGAGCGGGTGGGCGAGGCCGTGCGGGAGCCGGGTTTGGAGCGCCGGCCTCGGGAGCGGAACGCCGCCAGGCCGTGGGAAGCACCCTCCGGAAGGATGAACTTCTCACGCAGCTCCAGGTTGGTACGGCCTCGGGCTGGAGTGAGGGAAGAAGGGGAGAGAAAGAAAGAGAGAGAGAGAGGAGAGAAAGACAAAAGAATGGTCAAGTCTACTTAACTATGGCTGCAGTACGTATCTAGGAACAGTACGAGGCAGAGAGTCAGTGCTTCCCCGGCGAGTCACTGCTCTCATAGTCTGTGTGGTCAAGTCAGTGCTAGGTAGTGGGGCGAGGGGAGGGTTGGAAATCAGAGGCAGTGAAGTGCACTTCCAGATGGGCTACTTTTAAGTGGAGGAGGGAGTGAGTGTTTTATCTGTAGTGTTTGTGGCGGTGCAGAGGAAGGCGGCAAAGCATCCTCACACAGAGGTCAGAGGTCAGTCTATGCAAACTGATAGAAAGATGCTCAGCAAGAATGGACTTTAATAGTACACTTGTATTGCTAGGTACGTCTGTCAGCCAAATCACAACCTCTCTTCTCTCACTGAGGGAGTCGCTCTGTTCACTCCTTTATTCTTCCCCCTTAATTCATAAACCGTGCGTTCGGTGCGAAATTTGTGGGGCATGCCTGGTTATGCTCTTGGGGGAGCCCCAATACAGTACCAATGGGGACTCCCATAGAAGCATTCTTAGACAAGATGGTGCAGCAGCCCCAGCACACAACACTCAAGCCCAGAAAAGCCAGCCACAGTGTGAGAGAGGGGGAGAGAGGGGGAGAGAAAGAGGGATGAGAGAGCTGCAGTTAGCATTAGCAGCAGGGCACTGGAGCCGCGGTCAGTAGCTATACCCAAGACGGGACACGCCCCCTCAGTCATCCACTAGCAACAGCAGCAAGACCAGTCAATAATAAATGGGTGCGCGCCCTGTAATTACGGTCCCCCAGCGAGCCAGGTGCACCCTCTAATTCAGTTCCCGCCCGCCATCACATAAAGAGCCGCTTCAAGCGCTATTAGAAACCCAGGCTGGCTACACCCAGGTCTTAGACGGTCTCTGTTTTTTTTTATGGGACTGGCCCGTCAAACTATGCGGCCATTTTGGATCCACATGGCAACCATCACCACCAAGACCAGGGCTGGCCAAACCCTGTTTTTGAGTGGGAAGCATGACGCGGACTGGCACACAGACAAGACTTAGACATGTGTACACATACATATGCCTAAACAGACACAAACACAAGGACTAGAATGAGAGGTTGAGCTGGATGGCTAGATGGATGGTTGGACGGACAGAGTGGGAGAAATGGAGGGATGGACAGTGGAGCAATGGAAGAGGGAGGGAGTGTAGGTACCTCTGCAGCAGAAATAGCCAGGAGTGACCGTCACTGAGAGACACAAGAGACAACGTGAAATAGTGGCGTGCTCACGGTGAGATGGAAATACATAGACACACACATTCCTTCTAATTATCTCTCGCGTACACACACACACACACCAACACGCTTGCCTCTCTCACTTCAACACAGAGGTGAACACAGAAGACAGTGGCAAAGAGAGTAAAAAAATACAGGTGACGTCCCCAAGGTTGAGGAGGTGAGCAGGTGAGCAGGAGGAAACATCAGGGACCAAAGTGACAAGTGGCTAAAACAACTTGAAAAACAAAGACACAGGTCAATGACTTGGACCTATAACCTGTGATAGGGATCCTCTTGTGCTAGCATTAGGCATGTAGCCAGAAAGGGTAGGAACGTTAGTTCAGTGTCACAGTCAGCAAAGCACAGCAAAAAGCCCCAAACAAAAAAAAAAACAACCAGAGGAAGTGAGAGAACGGAGAAGAGGCGGAGGGAGAAAAGGGGGAGAAGAGAGCGAGAGAGAAACCCAACCTATACGAGATGAAATGGTGCTACTGGAGTCGGAGCGAAGGATCTTAAGTCCAGGATGTTGCACTGGAAGGAGAGAGAAGAGGAGAGAGGGAAGAAGGGAGAGAACTGAAGATGGTGCACCGTGCAACACTACTTTGAAAGAAGGACCGTGTAGCAAGAGAAAGGAATGCATGTACAAAAAAACAAAGGCAGAGAAAAAGAATGAGAAAGGGAGAGATGAACGAAGAGATGGGAAAAAGAAGGGATACCAACAGAGAAAAAAAGAGGAACCATAACAGAGGGAGAAAGAGCGATGGAGACGATTCAAGCCCGTCTTCTCATAGAACTATCACAGAGAGGGATGAAGAGGAAAGAAGGGATGATGATGGAGAGAGATTGCTCTGAGGAACACACCAGACAGACCGTAGACAGCTTTGGAAAAGACAACTCTGAAAACTGTAAACCTGAAAGGTTATTAAGTACTGTATATGTCCGACTATGTCTCGTTTAAACAGTTGACCATTGTACCATACCTTTTGCCCCTCTCGCAGTGCATCCAGTGGCTTGCATTTTGTACTCTGCATTTGTGTGTGTACATACATTCTGTTTTTGTATGAACTTAGTATTTGTTTGCATGTGCGTGTGTCTGTGCATAAATAAACTCACCTCTGCAGGGATCGTTCTTGACCAGGAACTCGTCCAGGGCCATCCAGCCCCCTCCGACCCGCACCATGACCGTACTGCGCAGGATACGCACCAACCGCAGCTGCTGCGAGTCACCAAACTAACACCGCCACGGAGAGGAGAGGAGAGAAAATGAAAAGTGGGAGAAACAGAGGGATTCAGTCACAAAGTATAACGATTAAGAATCCATAGACATTATACACGGCAGCCCATACTAGTCTGAGAACAAGTGTACGCCACTCCATGCAAATTATACTCCAACTCCCATGCAATGATGATACCACTAAAATCACCCATTTGTCAAAAGCCCAGCTTACCCAACAATCAAAAAATCTCTGAAATATTTAATTCTACCCAACACTCAACTTTGTTTCATGCAGAATGACATTTCCACTTCAGAGTTACTATGGTAAACTGCTCCATCACCCAGCAAGCAGAACTCTATGAAGCAATACCAAGTCAGAACTATCTTTGATTAGCCTGGCTCCGTTTGTGCTATCTAGTCAACTCTTTGGTCATTTATGGTCATTGTGACAATGACCATAGAGTTGGGCAAGACAGCACAAAACAGATATGGGACCAAGATGAATTTATAATTACTCTCAGAACAGCATGATTTCACCAACTTCCCCAGTCCAAAGCCAATAGGATCAGGTATTATAACCCATTCCAGTTTGCCAAATCCAAGTCATTCTCAAAAATAAAACCATCTGCAAAAACCACACCAAGAGAAACACCTCAATGCCCTATGAAACCCACTTCCATGATTCGCACCAACAGTGTAGTGCTACATTTGATCGGTCAAACATGAAATGCATTGTCACCATGGCAGCATTTTTTTTTTGTGTGTGGCGTCGAATTGAGGCCCCTGCATTGGTGGAGATCCAGGAAGCAGATTTCAAAGGACCGAACACGCGAGTCAACTTTACCTGGTTTCCAAGGAAGAACTACAATAAATCCAGCAGACGTGGAGGAGGAATAAACAAAGAGAAAGAAGAAGAGAAAGAGTGAAATAACATGGAGAGACAAATATTTCAAACTCAAACCTGTCATTGGATAAGAACTCATTTGGATAGAGAAATAAACTGTAGCTCACTCCATGTACACATACTGTATATCCTTCACTAAGACTTTTTACAATTCATATTGTAGTTACTTGTCTCCTAGCCATTAAAACCAACGCTTAATTTGCCTGAAAAAGCAAAAGGATGCAGTGGAATTTGAATGACGTGGACACTATAGGGGATCTTATTTCCTATCTGTCACAGTGTGGTTAAAGTGCCACTCGAGAGACAAAACAAGATGGATA
Organism: Oncorhynchus clarkii lewisi; assembly: GCF_045791955.1. NCBI lineage: Eukaryota > Metazoa > Chordata > Actinopteri > Salmoniformes > Salmonidae > Oncorhynchus > Oncorhynchus clarkii. The sequence goes on along the minus strand of NC_092178.1, from coordinate 34,055,115 downwards.
AGTCAATGAAGAGTGAAGCCAGACAGACAAACATACACAAGAACAGTCAAGACAGACAGAGAGGTGTGTGATGCAATGTGACAACGTGACTGGAGCTCAGTGCAGTTAGTTTATAGTGCGGTGTCTCTGGCCAGACACTGGATATCATTAACCCACGGACAATGACGATGTAGTTCACACAAAACAACAATGCTAGTAGTTGCTAATCCTGGAGCTGTGATGGCGTATAAGTGATTTTATGGTCATATTCGTTTGTTGGTGGGAAGCACACACGGGATATCAATCCCTTAGTGCTGTGACTAGAGATATATGATATGTTAAAGAGCATTGGGGTGCAAAACATACGGCCCCCACGGGCCAGATACGCACCGTGGGACGCTCTTTTTTGGCCCGCCGGTTTCTTAGTAATTATCAATAATGTGACCACCTTGTTATAGGAGTATATGACAAAGCTTAGAGAAGCTGGCTTACAAAGCCGGTATTTGCATGGATACAGATGAGTGCTACTGTTATTGGCTAGCATTTAAATACGCGAGGAATGGAGTGATGTCATTTGTTAGTTCAACCACAGCAGTTATTGGTGCTCAAAGAAGTAGTGACACACAGCCAGCATCAGAACAAAAACTATTCTGTGTCCAAAATGGCAACCTATTCCCTATATAGTGCACTACTTTTGTCCAGGGCCCTGGTCAAAAGTAGTGCACTATATAGGGAATAGGGTGCCATTTTCAGACGCAGCCCCTAGACGCACCATGACTGCAAATGCAACAACTTAAAAAAAACACACATTCTTAACATTACCAAGATTCACTGTCAAGTAACATCTGAAAACTGTATTTCGCTAAGTAGAAGCTGTCTAAGCTATTTTCTTAAAACAACAATACGCCCACAGCACTGTAGCCTCAGGTGTAACTCACCTTGTAATTGCTCTGGCCCATCTGCATTTAAAAATACAATATCTCATACCTAATACTAAGTCATAGTACGCAGACAATAGATAACGTGTTTATTAACTGTTGGCAAATGTACACAGTCACTGGCTGAGGAGGACTTACTCTGTACTTGTTCTCTCCTATCTGCTCCACCTGGAACCGCTTGGCACATTTACACTGTGCCACCTGTCTGGTCACCTGCACAGTGAGAAAGGAGAAAGAGGGAAAGTCACAAGGCTGGCTCCATTAACCTCCAATTTAGGAGTTGCTATTGGACTGGACAAGTCAAAGGCCCAGCTTTGTTGTTCAAAATAAGTGTCGTTTTTAATATCTGGGTATATACGTGTGTGTGTGTGTGTGTGTGTGTGTGTGTTCCTCACCTCGTCTTCTATCTTGTCAGCGTCGGTGGTGGGCCGGTAGGCGTCCTTGTTGGGGTGCAGCGCCGCCACAAACTCGTAGTAGTCGATGTAACCGTCTCGGTCCTGGTCAAAGATGTCTGCCACCGCCGTCATCTCCAACCTGCTGGTGGGGAACTCTGCACAGCACAACCAACAGTCAGAAAAAGATGTAGGACTTCTGACCAAGATGTAGGACTTCTGACCAAGATGTAGGACTTCTGACCAAGATGTAGGACTTGACTACAGTTTAAGTTGGAGCAGGCTATGGGCAAAGAACAGCGCTAACGATGTGTAGCTAGCTCTGAAGAACATACTTGAGGCCAGGATGCCGTCGATGAACTCCTGGCGAGTGATCTTTCCGTCCTGGTCCTTGTCGATGCGTCTGAAGAAGTCCATGACGCGCGACTTCTTGTGGTTCATCCAGCGCATGTACTTCTTCCTCCACACGTCAAAGTCAAAGTTGGCAAACTCTTTCAGCTGGGGACAAAGACAACGAACATAAATGTGAGACAAATGAGGAAGAGCAATATACTTAGAGGAAATCATGTCTGAAACTCGCGGTCTCCAAGCCCTCTACGGCTCTAATAGGGGAGATCAAGGGACGCTACAATACCTCTTCAAGCCTGTCGAGGGCATCGTTGAGCTTCCGCTGGCGGTCGAGGGCAAGCAGCCACACCTGCTGCCACCTTGAGCATAGCTGAGTCAAGCGTGGGTTGCCCCCGGCGACTTGCATCGCCGCCTGTTGTTGATGCTGTTGTTGCTGCTGGTTTTTACCTGTAGGGCGAGGAGCGAGAGGTGTCATGATTACGGTGCATTACATGGGTTTAAATGTTGAGGACACTTGATGGAACGTTTGACCATATTTTGGTGACTTTTATTGTCTTTCTCCATCAGTGAAGTCTGTCAGGATGGATTGCGAATGTTTGGGGGTTAGGCACCCACTGTATATCTTCGCTTATGCATTTTTAGGTCGATATGTATTCATATGTATTTAGTATAATATAATATCCATGCATCTCTGGGAGGTAAAATAAGGTAACACACGAGCTCCTCTCCTCTCAGCTAGGCTGCTAGGGGGCTCTGCTGGTTTCCTCTTGTAAGTCTTGGTCACTTTGTCCACGTCAGGCTGCTTCCGGGTCATCTCTTCCATAAACACCTGGGAACAATAGATTGACGTGAGACACAGCCAATCAGAAAGAGTGATAATTATAATAGCGACTAAGCCAAGGAGGGTTTGAGAAAAGTAGGCTCCTCCCACCTGGTGTTCTGTGATGAGTGTTTTGAGCTGAGGGATGTCCTGTGGAAGGGTCTCTCCGTCACGCTGGACTAGGGTGGTCTCCGCCCACTGCAGCCATGACAACAGCTCCTCCAATAGCGTGGCGTTGTTGAGCAGCTCTGTCAGAGCAGTCTCCAGACGCTGCTCGTGCTGTTTGGCCCATGTGAGGACCTGCAGAAGCCAAATGCACCAATTAATGGGTGAAATACTAAATATTTTAAACAGTTTCCATGACTCTCTGGCCCAGCAGGACTTTAAAATATTTACCCCCCCCCTCTCTTATCTCTCTATTCATCCCACTCCCCATCTCCAGCCCACCTACCTCTTCAAAGCGAGAGCGGACGATGGTAATCCAGTGTTTGATGGTGGTGATGCAGTCGGCATGGCACGTGGTGAGGATGGCCTCGCCCTGGCCTGCGGCCCGGTTCACGTCGGTCCTCTTCTCCTCCACCGTGGCCATGAAGTTCCGGTGGGTGTGGAGCAGCGTCTGCAGAGTCTCCGCCTCCTCAGGCAGCACGCCGCGGAACCGCAGCGTCTGCTCTGCCTCGGACAGCCACTCCAGCAGCAGCTGCACCTCCATGCGGAACTCCTCCGCCTGAGAGAGACGGGTGACAGAGGGATCATTAGAAGGAACGAGAAAAAGGTTCAGTTTTATTGCGATTCTGCGGTCCAGTTTAAGGTATTATATATACACTGCACTGTGCTCGCACAGATACCATTAATCAAATAAAAGATGGACTGAAATTATTTGTACCTGTGCATGAAATGGTCATAAAAATGATATTTTCTAACTTCCAAGTATTGTGTGAATACATAAAAACAAAAATGGCACAGCCACTTGGCTTCTTCTTCCCAACTGACCTGTTTGAGGGCCTGCTGAAGACGGGTCTGCTTGGTGACGGACAGGGCACAGACTGTGTCCCAGCGGTTGCTGAGCTCTTGCAGTTGAACTTTGACCCAGGCGGTGTCGTCGCGGCCCGTCTCCATCAGTTCTCTGGCTGAGCGCTTCAGGGCGTGAACACTAGTTGTCCTCTTTCCCAACTCCTTCTGGAAGGCCTGAGGAGACAAAAACCAAACAGTGGTCAAACAACATGGAAACAATGTTAACCTAAACACAGAGCAGGGCGATCAAATATCATGAATGAATATATACTACATTAGTCCTCAATAGGGAAAAAAATATAGTTATGTTTGAGAAATAAGTATTCAAATTTAATGATGCTTGGGCAATGCGGCGCTGGGCAAATAAATGAATGGCTTTATTAACCAATGGTAACCAATAGTGTAACATTGCGGTTTCATAAATAAAGAAATACCTTGTGTGAGTCCATGAGGTTGGAGACCAGGTCCAGGTCTCCGTGGACTGGCAGGTCTTCAGCCAGCTGGGGTTCTACACGGTACAGCCAGTCCACCAGGGCCTGCAGGGCCTCAGCAAACTGACCTGAGAACAGCAGGGCCTCCTCTAGCTTGTGTTGCCTTGATGAGAGACGGAGGGAAAGGTCAGTTGTCACATTACATTGAAATTGTAGCTATCATTATTTTAACTTTGCTTTTATGGTCCAGTATTCTATATGGCAGCGCCCTAGAGAGCTACTGAGTTTGCAGGCTTTTGTTCTAGCCCTGCTTTAACACGCTTGTTTCAAATAAATAATCAATAATAGTGGGGTTCAATCAGGACCAGAATTAGCCGAATCAGGTGCGTTACTTAGTGCTGGAACAGAAACCTGCACAATCAGTAGCTCTCCAGGACTTGGAGAGTTGGAAAACCCTACCATAATATTCATTGTAATAAAGCAATTGGCATGGAGTTTTCCCCTCACCTCTCAACACTCTTCCCACAGACGGTGTCCCACTTGTCCCTGACCTCCCCCAGTAGGTGGTCTAGTTTCTGGGTGTCTTCGGGCAGCGTGGTCTTGTCCCTCATGGCCTTACCAGACCTCACTGTGGTGTCATACACCGGCTGCTTAGAGCCCAGCGCCTTCTGAAACTCCTTTTGGGGGGGGGGGGGGGGTATTTAGTTAAGGATACCAGAACAGAGGGTCTACATAATGCAGCTTAACCATATATTGTGTTCGTTGTGTGAGAGAACCGCTCAGAATCCTATTATTTCCACGCAAGACCCACACAGTGAGACTCCTACAGTACCTTGTGTTTGGTCAGTTGTACTTTGATCTTGTCTGGCTCGTTGGAGATCTCCAGCTCCGAGTCTAGCCGGCTCTCAGCCTCCTCCAGCCAGTCTGACAGTTTCCTCCAAGCCTCATGAAACTAGAGGGAGGGAGAGAGAAACTGGTTGACCACCTCTAATTGATATGCAGGGTGTTTTCTGAAACAAAATGGCTGCCGTGTAGCATCCATTTGGTGAAGGGTAAAGTGACTTGCGAACATATGGAGAAAGCATTTCAAACTCTCTCTCATACCTGCTTGGCCCTCTTGCGGGCTTCGTCGAGGTGTCTGCCGCGGTCCAGGGACCTCTGCACCAGCTTGTCCCAGCGGGCCTGAACACTCAGCAGAAGGTTCTTGATCAGAACCACATCCTGCTTCAGACTGGCGAAACGCAGCTGAGAGCCGGCCTTCTCCAGAGCCAAAACCTGCTCCCTGTGTGTGTTCACCTCATTCACAAACACCTAGGGGGGAACAGAGATCGACAGAGAGCGTGTTAGTCGTATAACTCCCTCGTGACAGCCTTAACATTACATTGATTCGCTCATTTGGTTCTGGGTGCTATGATTTCAGCTGTATATGCACATGCTCATCAGCACATACCAGCTAACAAAACAGAAGGGAGTGTAGGAAGGGAAGGGTGGAAGGGAAATGTATTAAGTCTGCAAAATGTCTGATGAATATGATGAGTCAACTTAACTGCAATACTACATTTGAATATATTTATGTGAATTACAGTTAAGTATATTCTATCCTTTTTTCCCATTTTAATGTTACTCCCTTTTTCTCCCCAATTTTGTGATATCCAATAACGATCCTGCCTCATCGCTGCAACTCACCAACGGGCTCGGGCGAGGCGAAGGTCGAGTCAAGCGTTCTCCAAAACATGACCAGCAAAACCGCGCTTCTTAACAAGCAGGCAGCAAGCTGCACCAATGTGCAGGAAATGTTCTGCAGCCTGCATGAGCCCGGCCCGCCACAAGGAGTCGCTAGTGCGCGATGAGCCAAGTAAAGCCCCTCCGGCCAAACCCTCCCCTAACCTGGACAACACTGGGCCAATTGTTCCCAACCTATGGGACTCCCGGTCACGGCCGGTTGTGACACCGCCTGGGATCAAACCTGGGTCTGTAGTGACGCCTCAAGCATTGAGATGCATTGCCTTAGACCGCTGCGCCGCTCAGGAAACATGTATTCTATCCTTGTACTCACCAATATAGTATAGCACAGCATAGGATCTCTAAACTTCTATGGTGCCGAAATTGCCCACCTTGTGTTCGTCTATCTGGAAGAGGACGGTGTCCAGGATGAGGGAGGGGGCCTGAGCCATGTTGAGGGTCTGCTCAGCCTGGGTCAGCCAGTTGATGGTGTCCTGGAGGGAGGACTGGAACCCTGTGGCCAGCAAGACCGCTTCTTCCAGCTTCGCCTAGGGTGGGGGGGTGGAGGTCAGTGAAATGGTTGATGGTAATATTGAAAATCGCTCCTGCAACAATACACTTCCTATGTAAAACAGTGTTTTTCTTATCTGTGAAAATCTATAATGTATACATTTTATTAGGTACCTAATTGCATACATATACAAATACACATGCTCTTACTTATAGCCCTTCATTCATGTCTCAGAACAGAAGCTTCTTCTCTTACCCTGCGGTCATCCATCTTGGTGTTCAGGCTGGCCCACTTGTTCTGCAGCAGGGCCAGGTTCTGTTGGGTCTGGGTCGTGCCAGCCCCGGGGCCGCCCTCCTCCCCCCCGCGGGACAGCAACATGGACTCCCCCGCGTCCAGCAGCCGGTTGTACTGCTCAGCGCGCTGGGCCAACTGGGTCTGAAGCTCCTATAGAGACACAGATGTTTTCAAAGGGTTGAATGAATGAACAATGAATAACCTTGATAATGAATGGTAAACATGTGGCCAGGGTTTGGAATGAGGAATTTCGATACTTTGAGGAGCCACCCAATAACAACAGGTGTTCGCTAGTTATGTATTGTGCATGTCTAACACACCCGTTACACATGGGTAAAAACAACATGTATACAGATTAGATAGTAGACAGTGACTCATATCTACTGTCGTGTATGTATGGAACAGGGTGCAGCGTCACAACATCTATCTCCTTTACCGTGTGTTGTCTTCATCACATATCTAGTGTATGTGTGGGCAACGTATCCCCAGTATTACCAGGTGCTGCTGCAGCTGCTCCCGGGCCGTCTCAGGCAGGCCACCTGTGGGTTTGGCTGCAGACAGCTGGCTCTCTGTCCTCCTCAGCCACTGCAGGAACTCCTCCAGCTCACCATGGAAACCCTCCGCCTGGGGAACCAGGGAGGAGGAAGGGAGAGAGGGAACAAGAGGGGAAGTCGCGAGTGGCGAGTTAATGGCAGTGCTTCAATCATTTGCCCCGTGGTTTTAGCTTTGTTAAGGTTTTGTACCGTTTTTAAACCTTTAACTGTGAAATAATCTGTTTGCTAGTGCAATGTGATAATCATATTTGTACAAGATGGGAACTCATAATATAGAAATAGAATTACAGGAAGGGGTAAGAAGAAATGGATAGAAATGGTGTCATTCCATTTCGCTAAGCTCAGTGAGACAGTAACCAGGGCCTCTCTTCTCAGCCCAGTCCGCCTCGATCCTTCCTACCTTGTGCAGTGCGGCCTCCAGTAGTTTCTGCCGGTCCTGGGTCTTGAGTAGCAGGTTCTCCCAGCCGCGGTTGAGGTGGTCCAGCTGGTCGCGGAGGTGGTTGGCCTCCTCCCCGGGACTGGACTCCAGCAGTTCAGCCCCCGCCGCGTTCACCGTCTCCACCGTGGAGCGATGGGACAGCACGTCGTTCCTCAGCACCTGAAAGAGAGAGAGAGAGAGAGAGTTGGAGGGAGGGTGTGTTGGTTACACCACTCCAATGCAATAATTGATGTGAAGCAAGCGTTCTGGCTCAAAACGGCTTCCACGCATAATCTATAAGGGAAAATAAGAGAAGTGAGGGTGATACGGAGGAGAGATGAGAGGTAGGCTAATAAGACCGATTTCCCGATGGAGAACCTTCATTGAGAGAGCTTTTTAGTCCAGGATTGGCTTAATGTGGGTCTGGGAAACTGGTCATCTAGAAATGAAGGCATAAAGAAGAAACGGAGGATAAGTAAGAGTGGGAGGCATAGACGTAGAGAGGTAGACGTACGTGGTGTCGGGCCAGTTCTATCTCGATGGCCTTGGGGTCAGAGTTGATGGGTCTCTGTGTGTCCAGGGTGGCGTGGGTGTGACTCAGCCAGGACTGCAGCTCAGACAAGGCATGCTGGAACTGTCCTAGAGCCAGGAGAGCCCCTTCCAACTTATGCTGTGGGAAACAGAATAGGGAAAACAGTGGTTATTCCAAAACCATGTTGGATTGTATTGCATTGCAAGGTGTAATATAATGTACATATCTGAGGTATCAATGTATTTTAATATCATCACAACAACTTGTAATGGCAGAATCTATTATGCGTGTGTAACCATAAAAAATATAATCCATATTTCTATGTGTTTAACTGACAAACTTGATTTGTAAAATATTGGGTTCACTACAACAGTGTGGCACTACTAGCCAACAGTGAGTCTGAGTTCCAGAGGAACTCAACTCTACTGTAGCTTCTGCCCCTACTGTAAAATAGTTAGGGAGTCACTGGGTAAAACAGGCCAATGCATAGTTTGTGTACCTGTCTGTGAATGATCTTGTCCCCCAGGTTGTCCCAGAGGTGTCGGAGCTCCGTGAGGGGCTCCTGGATCATGTCTCTGTCGTTCTGATCCGAGACCTTCTTGAGCAGTAGCTCCCCCTGGTGGCACAGCTTCTCCATGTCTATCTGCTGCTGGTACACCTCCACCTTGTAGTGCTGCTCACAGGAGAGGAGAGGAGTCAGGCCTGCACTAGCAGTTCACTTAACATTAAAGGGATAGTTCACTTTTATGACCAAGAGAGTTTTTTAAGTACAATCATTATTATAAATATTTGGAGGATGATAAAAACATATATTGGAATATATTAAGTATACTATTTATATCGAAGCTACGTGACAAAAATCAATTATGATTCAAACCTTGAGCTCTTCAATCTGCTGTTTGACAGTTCCCAGATCAGTGCCCACAGTGGACATGTCACAGAGCTTGATCACTGTGTTGTCCAGGTAGTCAAACATGCCCTGCAACACACACACACGAGACAAATGAGTCAATCTAACTTCTGAAAACTATAATGCCGATCTATGTCTAGATACTTATAAATGCCTCTCCTTCACGACATGATACATTTCTAAGCATCTACTTTCTGAAATAACCAGTGCAATAAATACCAAATGATTTCATTCAAATGATTTAATTCTCATACACACTGAGCTAAAAGACTGCTGCATTCTGGGACACTGACCTGCAATGCATCCTGGTACTGCACAGAAGCAGCCATGGCCTCCTCCAACCTCTCCATCCTCTCTCTCCACGTCCGGTCCAGGCCTTCCCAGGCGACATTCATCTGAGAAACGGACACAGAGAAGAGAGGAAAGATGAAGAAAGATGAAACATATATCGCAATACAAATACATAAAACACAAGAAAGACAACGCACTGAGTCCATTAATGATTATGTTCTCGATTGGTTTGATCCTGTCTTAAGTCTTGAAGTTTTCATCCTGTACTCCTCCTCACCTCGTCAATGGTCTTCTTGACCTCAGGCTTCTCTGTTTCTCCGCAGGCGAAGATGAGTTCAGCTCCAAGGGTTCGTACAAACTCCAGCTCCTCCCTCAGCCCATCTGTCTCGGCCTTGATGGCCTTAGAGAGAGACACAGAATTCATATTTGGACAGATCAGACAACCCAACAGTAGTCACAATCATCAGTAACTACCTCTGCACATTCGCTCCCCTTCCTACCGCTGAGCTAACTACAGTACAAATACATTGCAAGCTATACAGGCCGTTACATACAGTGAAAGTCGGAAGTTTACATACACTTAGGTTGATTTGACATGTGATTTTAAACGTATTTGGCTGAGGTGCATGTAAACTTCCGACTTCAACTGTAGCTACTAACATGCTGGCACCATCCCTTCATATGTATCCTCTTTATCTTCACAACTAATTAATATCTTCTCTTTTTCTTACCCCCTCTTAGTGTGTTGTTTGGTCCCATATTCATACCACAGAAGACTATTCCTCCACATTTTAGCGTCTGAATATATTGTTATGCTTTCCTTGTATTTTCAATAGTGTTGCTACAAACATGCACTATGCATCCATATCTTTTTCTCCACCTTTTCCCTGTCTTTCAATAACCATTATCCCCCTTTACCCTCTCTCTGTCAACCTCCATCCGCCTCTCCAAACGTACCTCTGCCCTCCTCTCTCTCAGTAACCCTCCATCCCCCTCTCCACAAGTACCTCCGCCCTTCTCTTTTAGTAACCCTCCATCCGCCTCTCCACACGTACCTCCACCCTCCTCTCTCGCAGTAACCCTCCATCCGCCTCTCCACACGTACCTCCGCCCTCCTCTCTGTCACCCTCCATCCACCTCTCCACACATACCTCTACCCTCCTCTCTCTCAGTAGCCCTCCATCCCCCTCTCCACACATACCTCCACCCTCCTCTCTCTCAATAACCCTCCATCCACCACTCCACACATACCTCTACCCTCCTCTCTCTGTCACCCTCCATCCCCCTCTCCACACATACCTCCGCCCTCGCTCTCAGTAACCCTCCATCCCCCTCTCCACACATACCTCTACCCTCCTCTCTCTCAGTAACCCTCCATCCACCTCTCCCCACATACCTTTACCCTCCTCTCTCAGTAACCCTCCATTCCCCTCTCCACACGTACCTCTACCCTCCTCTCTCTCAGTAACCCTCCATCCACCTCTCCACACATACCTCTGCCCTCCTCTCTCTCAGTAACCCTCCATCCACCTCTCCACACATACCTCCGCCCTCCTCTCTCTCAGTAACCCTCCATCCACCTCTCCACACGTACCTCTACCCTCCTCTCTCAGTAACCCTCCATCCACCTCTCCACACATACCTCTACCCTCCTCTCCACACGTACCTCCGCCCTCCTCTCTCTCAGTAACCCTCCATCCACCTCTCCACACATACCTCTACCCTCCTCTCCACACGTACCTCTACCCTCCTCTCTCAGTAACCCTCCATTCCCCTTTCCACACGTACCTCTACCCTCCTCTCTCTAGTAACCCTCCATCCCCCTCTCCACACGTACCTCTACCCTCCTCTCCACACTTACCTCTACCCTCCTCTCTCTCAGTAACCCTCCATCCCCCTCTCCACACGTACCTCTACCCTCCTCTCTCTCAGTAACCCTCCATCCCCCTCTCAACACGTACCTCAGCCGCCTCTATCTGCTGTTTGATGAGTGAGGGGTCCACCCCGGGGTCCTCCAGCTCCTTGACGATGTCCTGCGAGTCACGGAGCGTGCTCAGTAGCGCCGCCATGTCGGCCCAGAACTTCCCAGCCAGGTCCAAGACGTCCGTCAACTTCCCCTCCCGCTCCTCAGCCCTCTGCCGGATCTCATCCCACAGGGAGCGCAGACGCAGGAGACGGGAATGCACAGCTGTTAGGGGGAAGAGGGGAATGGGAGAGTTAGGAATGAATCTGAAAGTGTGGTGTTATTTGTCCATGCTTGAAAGGACAATTGTCACAATTTGCTATTAGCTATGTAAAAATGGATGGAGGAATTTTATGTAATAACAAGTTATTATTAAGTCCTGAACGTAACCATAACAAATAGCAAATGTACTTGCTTATAATTTCTGATGTTATTGCTGCTTTTGCCCCTTCTAGCATGGCCATCTAGTGACAACATCAACAGTGGAGTCTTTTACAGAACCAGTCAGTAGGCTACACTCCCACTGCACAGAGCAGTCATTCATAGTTATAAAGTGATGTACTGAGACATTTTGGCGGGGGATGGCAGTGTCGCCATGTGTGCTGGGAGTCCTCAAAAGTTCTTAACTGTTTGTGAATCTCCACCTTTATGTTTCGGGGTGTCTGTGTTTAAAATAAACTTTGTTGAATACAAAAATGAGACGAATCCGGTTTGGCAGTGGGATCATTGTAATACAGTGGGAGTGTGTGCATGTATTGTTTTCGCCACTCTCCCTACACGGAGGTCCTGTGTATGAGTCATTGTCTCCACCTAGGGGTGGTTATGTGTGTGTATCCCTTTGTGATGCATGTATGTCCTTGTGTGACACAAGTACAATACTGGTCGAAAGTTTTAGAACACCTACTCAATTCAAGGATTTGTCTTTATTTGAACTATTTTCTACATTGTAGAATAATAGTGAACACATTAAAACTATGAAATAATACATATGGAATCATGTAGTAATTAAAGTGTTGAACAAATCTAAATATATTTTAAGTAGCCACCCTTTGTCTTGATGACAGCATTGAACACTTGGCATTCTCTCAACCAGCTTCATGAGGTAGTCACGTGGAATGCAGGTGTGCCTTGTTAAAAGTTATTTTGTGGAATTTCTTTCCTTCTTGATGCGTTTGAGCCAATCAGTTGTGTTGTGACATGGTAGGGGTGGTATACAGAAGACAGCACTATTTGGTAAAAGACCAAGTCCATATTATAGCAAGAACAGCTCAAATAAGTAAAGCGAAATGATAGTCCATCCTTATGTTAAGACATGAAGGTCAGTCAATACGGAAAATGTGAAGAACTTTGAACGTTTCTTCAAGTGCAGTCGCAAAAACCATCAACCGCTATGATGAAACTGGCTCTCATGAGGACCACCACAGGAATGGAAGACCCAGAGTTACCTCTGCTGCAGAGGATAAGTTCATTAGACTTACCAGCCTCAGAAATTGCAGCCCAAATAAATGCTTCACAGTGTTCAAGTAACAGACACATCTCAACATCAACTGTCCAGAGGAGACTGTGTGAATCAGGCCTTCATGGTTGAATTTCTGCAAAGAAACCACTACTAAAGGACACCAATAAGAAGAGACTTGCTTGGGCCAAGAAACACGAGCAATTAGACCGGTGGAAATTTGTCCTCTGGTCTGGAGTCCAAATTGGAGATTTTTCAAAATATATTTTGATTTGTTTAACACTTTTTTGGTTACTACATGATTCCATATGTGTTATTTCATAGTTTTGATGTCTTCACTATTATTCAACAACTTAGAAAATAGTAAAAATAAAGAAACACAGAGAAATGAGTTGGTGTGTCCAAACTTTTGACTGGTAGTGTATGTGTGAGTGTTCATCTGTGTGTGTGTTTATAAGTGTGTATATGTAAGTGTACCTTTGTGTGTGTTTTTCAGGTCCTTACCTTCAGCGGCAGGATCATCGTGGGCTGCTCTACTGATGAGCTCCTCGCCACGGGCACACAGGGCAGAGAAGGAGGGCAGCAGTTTGTCTAGCTCCAGCCCGGTAGCCTTGTGCTCAGCCAGCTGCTCCCGGATCTTATCCGCCTCCGCCGCCACGGGAGAAGGGGAACGGAGGCGCTGCACAGCCCCTTCCAGGGTCTCCAATAGGGGGTCCATCTTGTCATGGAACTGGGGGGGTGTTAAGAAGAGAAGGTGGGTTGCGTGACTAATAGCTGCTTTATGCTCGATCCAGCAATGCTGTCCAGAGGCTCTGTATGGAGGGTGTGACGCAAATGCAGTGCCTCCGGAGCGCCATACGACGATGCCGCGTGCCTCCCAATTTCTGTAACAATGCAGAGGGCTCCGTATAGCTCCACATTGACATGATTGGTCGGTGGGAGGTCCTGTATTAACACAAACTCACTTCCTTCACAGCGGCTCTTCAAAGTGCAATGATGTATGAACGGCCTATCTTCTACAGAGACCGTGTGGCAGTAAATGCTGTACAGCCACTGTTGACGACGGATTGCCCATGCAGAGCCTTTTAAGGCTTTCATTCTTATTATTTATTATACATACTTATACAGTGGGGCAAAAAAATATTTAGTCAGTCACCAATTGTGCAAGTTCTCACACTTAAAAAGACGGGAGAGGCCTGTAATTTTCATCATAGCTACACTTCAATTATGACAGACAAAATTAGAAAAAAATCCAGAAAATCACATTGTAGGATTTTTAATGAATTTATTTGCAAATTATGGTGGAAAATGAGTATTTGGTTAATAACAAAAGTTTCTCAATACTTTGTTATTTACCCTGTCCCAGCTCTCTGCAGGTCATTCACTCGGTCCCCCCGTGTGGTTCTGGGATTTTTGCTCACCGTTCTTGTGATCATTTTGACCCCAGAGTGTGTGGAGTCCCAGATCGAAGGAGATTATCAGTCTTGTATGTCTTCCATTTCCTAATAATTGCTCCCACAGTTGATTTCTTCAAACCAAGCTGCTTACCTATTGCAGATTCAGTCTTCCCAGCCTGGTGCAGGTCTACAATTTTGTTTCTGGTGTCCTTTGACAGCTCCTTGGTCTTGGCCATAGTGTGACTGTTTGGAGGTTGTGGACAGGTGTCTTTTATACTAATAACAAGTTCAAACAGGTGCCATTAATACAGGTAACGAGTGGAGGACAGAGGAGCCTCTTAAAGAAGTTGTTACAGGTCTGTGAGAGCCAGAAAACTTGCAAATAAATTCATAAAAAATCCTACAATGTGATTTTCTGGATTTTTTTTCTTCTGATTTTGTCTGTCATAGTTGAAGTGTACCTATGATGAAAATTACAGGCCTCTCATCTTTCTAAGTGGGAGAACTTGCACAATTGGTGGCTGACTAAATACTTTTTTGCCCCTCTGTATGTATTCGGAGGGGACATTTTGACAGTGCGAAAATGCAGAGATCCTTCCCGAAAAATACCACGTAATTTTGGATACTTGGAGGGTCATGTGATTCAAGATGTGGGAGTACTATATATGTATTTACTAGACATGAATAAAGTTTACTTCGTTAGGAATACTGGGCACAACTTTCAAAATCAGCACAAACTATTACCACAGCCTCACTAAGTGGTGGGTGATAAAGATGATATGGTAGTCTTTGGTAAATAACAGCATTTGAGCAATGTCAAAACGGGTAACATGGACTGGAACAGAGAAGAGGACAAGCCTAAAGCTACTAAAAAGGACAGGAATTGCCAATTCACAAAAATGTCAAAAACACACTAACTGAGAAAGAGGAGAGACATTGGACAAAGTATACTTGGGAGGTATAGCGGATTGTCTCAGCCTAGACACAAGGTTCACGCAGGAAGGAATTCTAATAACTAAGTCACGTTGTGATCGGTTGGCATCAGTAATAGAGTACAGGTCAGTCAGTGGTCTTACCTCTACCAGCTGGGTGATTGCAGTGAGCAGTGACGACGGATGGAGGAAATTGTGGGTGAACACACACACAGCACATCCACAATGGGTGAGAGGCGGGATGGAGGGATGGATGGAGCAAACCAGGGAGGGAGGGAGGGAGGGATGGGGGAGTGCGAGGAGAGGGGGAAATGTCAGGCACAAGGGAGGGGGTAGAGAGGTATGGAGGTCGGTCGTTTAGGAGGAATGAAAAGAGAGAGAGAGGGAGGGATGCATAGAGAGAAGGAGTGGGTGATATGGTCCATTAGGGATGGGAGGTGGAGAAACAACACATTGTGTTAGATCAGTGACATGCACACACTCTGGCCAAGCAATATCAACAGCAGCAACAATCAGCTTAGCACTCCGCGATAATCAACCTGTGGCTCATGACTTATGAGATGACGTGCTATGAGAGAGCATTTGACAAGAGAGCTACTGAAATAAAATGTGACTGTTTCTTACGGAAATATTTACTGACTACAAGTGTAGCAATGAAGCTGTGTAGCTTCAGCAAACAGAGACTGCTACTACTCTACTATCATATTATGACCAAGACCTTTGAAGATCACGGCAACATCTCTTGGAGTGAAATAATAAGTCAACATGGTCTAGTTCTCTTCCAATCTGATGGAAATGAGCAAAAAGAGACAGAACAGCTCCAAGTAAAGGAGTCCAATGCACCATCACACTATAGCTTGAGCATTGGTCACAGAAATCCCACGACACTACAGCCAATGCCTAACACCTTCACACTGCTCTTCCACTACAGACTGGAGTGGTAACGTTACATGGACCTCGTCCTGCCATTAGCAGACTTCCAAATATGGACACAACAAGGCTTACGGCATCCATATAAGGAAGTCGTCAGATTTCCTCATATGGATGCCGGAAGCTTGGTTTTATCGGGGTAGCAAATCGGCAGACACAAGCTTCAACAATTGACACACTTTCGAGCACCAAACCGATTTCAAATTCACTTTTACAAAACCATACCTGCGCAGACTGAGACACAGCCTCGTCCAGGGTGGCGGCGCGACCCTTGACCTCCTCCTTGATGGCCGCGTAGCGTGTCTCGGCGTCGCTGTAGCGCTGCCTCACCGTGGCCCCCTCCTGGTGACTCAGAACGGCCAGCTGGGGGCCGATCTTCAGCAGCTTGTCGATGTGGGGCTTGTGCTCCGCTATCGACTCCCTCAAGAGCTGGACGAAAGATGGAGGGAGAAAGAGTGGAAAATAAGTAAAGAGGAAGATGGACAGTGTGATTGAGAGAGTGGTACAGGTGGAGTACCACAGAGAAAGAGGGAGACAGAAAAAATAAAAGAAAGTAGTGTTAGGAACTCATTCGACATGATACATCTTTTCACGAGGACATTAGTTAAAATACAGCAATTAGAGCCTCCTCCTCACCCTCATCTGCTCCTGTTGGAGTCGCAGGGCCTCTGTGTCGATGGCAGGTGGGGGCAGCTGGGCGATAAGGGTCTCCGTCTCCCCCAGCCAGGGCTCCAGCTCCTCCTGGGTCTCCCAGAAGCGGGCCACCAGGACCTGGGCCTGCTCCAGGGCTGAGAAACGCTCCTGGTGCCGCTGGCTCACCACATCGTAGCGGGCAGTCAGCGAGTCAGTCTTCACCTGAGGAGAGCGAGGGGAAGGAAAGAGGTTAGAATGGTTCACATTTGGTAACTAGGTAAAAACCACTGGAATAGTTCACATTTTGTGTACTAATATTGTAGGCTTTTACATCAAGCACAAAACCCAATATTTCCCTCCTTGTTTATAATATTTAATAATATTATAATATGAATATAACAAATACATAAGTCATGTCATTTGATTTTCCTGTGAATGAACTTTTCTTAAATGAGTCATTGCATACAGTATGTTACAAAAGGCGTCTTGGTCTGCCTTTCACCATTCTCTCGGACTCCCTGCATTTCTCTACCATCTTCCGCGCTCCCTAAACCCTCTCCTTTGTCCCTCTCTCCTCACCACCAGAGCGTCTCTCTGCTGGTCGCTGCACGTCTCCACGATGTCGTCCCTGGTGTGGAGTAGCTGGTCCACGGTGTCTTTGTGTCGTATGATGTCGATATTGAAGGCCCTCTGGACCTGTAGCTGGGCCACGGTGACGTCAGGCTCCAGACTCAGAGGACCCAGGGAGGATAGCTTCCTCTCCGTCTCCCCAGCCCAGGTCAGCTCCGCGTCCACCGCCTCCTCATACTGAGGCACAGAGAGAGATACACACAGTTAGCACCGACACACTCAGGCTCCCCATACTGACAGAGTGAGACGTTATTAGCATTTACAGCAGCGTTAGCTGGTTGGCATTACACACAGCCACCTAAATGCTAAGAGAAGACTGGAGGGAAATGCCACAACATTAGCGTCATCCTCTTGTTGACACCGTCAGCAGAAACCTCACGGATTACTTCTACAGACAAAGATCGACCCAGAGAATGAAGCTATTCAACTATTCAAATCCTGAACTTATACAATTTGGCCCACCTTTGACTATCAACACCCTCATCCACTGTAAATGTATACGATCCCTGAACGGAGTACCAACTGTGTCCGCGACCAATAAACGTTGATTTCATTTAGTCACATTGCAGTACCTGTTGTGACCTCTGGACGGCAGCCTGTACCAGCTGTACCCGCTGGGTTATGGTCTCGTCCGCCGTTCGGTAGCGCTGGTTGGCGTCAGCCACCAGGCGGTCTAGGCCCTCGCGGGCACGCCAGGGCACCAGGTCTAAGAGGGCACCGCCCACCTCGTTGACCGTGTCCAAAACCAGACGTTTCTCCGCCGACACACACTTCAGCTCCTGGGAGAGAAACACACGCACACAGATCTTCAACTCAAGATATAAGTCCTACTTGCGCTACAGTGTTACAAACAAATAACCGCAAGAGAGGAAAAAGGAAGTTATTCTTCAAGAATCATTTGGTAAATCATTCATTGAAATGACCACTGAACATCTGCAAATATATTTACACAATATACGGTATATTCACAGCATATATGTATAATATACTGTTAAGAAAACATCCCCAGGGGGTTTCCCAAGTGGCGCAGCGGTCTAAGGCACTGCATTGCAATGTTGCGTCGTCACTGGCCGTGCCCGGGAGTCCCATAAGGCGCCGCACAATTGGCCCAGCGTCGTCTGGGTTAGGGGAGGTTGTGGCCAGGGGTGTTTTACTTGGCTCATCGCGCTCTAGCGACTCCTTGTGGTGGGCCGGGCGCCTGCAGGCTGACCTTGTTCATCAGTTTAAAAGGTGTTTCCTCCGACACATTGGTGCGGCTGGCTTCCGGGTTAAGCAGGAGGGTGTTAAGAAGCGCGGCTTGGTGGGTCATGTTTCAGAAGACGCATGACTCGACCTTCGCCTGGGGAGTTGCAGCGATGAGGCAAGATCGTAATCCCGAAATTGGGGAGAAAAAAGAAACGGCCCCTACCTTCTGTCTGTCCTGATAGGCTGGCGTGGCGTCGGGCTCCATGACGTTGAGCTCCGCCTCCACCTTGTCTAACCATTGGTTGAGGTCGTCGTGGGCGCTGGCGAATCGCGTGCTCAGCTGCAGGGCCTGCTCCAGGATGCGGAGGGCTTTGCTGCTCCCGCCCGTCATCTCAGCGTAGCGAGACTTGATACCGTCCAGCTTCTCCTGGATCAGCAGAACTTCCTCACCTGCAGGGGTGAACAACATATATTCCTTTTTAAAATGACATGTTCCGGAACAGTTCTGGCTGTTTGGCTAGTGAGAGATGGTTAGATGTGGGCTAGGGGAGAGCTGGTCCAGAATCAGGGAAGGGAGATTAGTAGTAGTATCCAGAGTTAGAGGTTGTACTTTACCGGTGGTTTGCTTGAGCAGGGCTTGTCCGTTCTTGACGGCCTGGTCAACCTGCTTCTTCCTGCTCACTATCTCTTCATTCAGAGACTGATGGGGGAAGGTGGAGAGAAAGAGAATGAACACCTTATAGAGCAGTGGTGTCAAACTCATTCCATGGAGGGCCTAATGTCTGCAGGTTTTTGGTTTTCCACTTTTAATTAAGCCCTAGACAACCAGGTGAGGGGAGTTCCTTACTAATTAGTAACCTTAATTCATCAATCAAGTACAAGGGACGAGCGAAAACCCACAGATACTATGCCCTCCGTGGAACGAGTTTGGCATCCGTAGAACGTAATACGAGTGATTCCTATTGCTACTCAATGTCTAGACAGTACTAGCCAATACAATACTTCCTGCGGTAGTGCGGTAGTATCCTACCACTCTGTGTTAATGAATAGCTACTCCCTGTCTAAACCATAACATCGTACCAGTGTGTGCTTGTGCTGCTGGGTGAGGACCCCTGGCTGGTAGCTCTGCACAGACACCTGTCCCAGCCGCTGGCCCACCTCAGCCAGCCAGTTGAGCACCTCCACCTCATCCTCCCCAAACAGCTGGGCATTGGCCAGGGCCTGCTCCAGCATGACGGCCCTGCATTGGCACCAATCACTGAGCTCCGAGTGGCCTAGCCGCACCGCCCCCACACGCTCCCTCAGCCAATCGCGGTCGGCCGCGCAGCTGAGGGGCGCCAGGGATTGGCCGAGGGCCTCGAGGCGGTTGACCTCGGATCCTCTAGAGGAGACGGACTCTTGGACGGCCTGGGGTGGTGTGTGCGGAGAGGGGGAGGAGTGAAGGAGAACAGAAGAAAAACATAGGGAACAAATAAAGGATAAAATGAGGATGCAGATGAGAAATCATAATGAATGAGAAATCAGAAGGAACAAAAAAGCCAAATATGTATGATAACTTACAAGAAAAACATAAAATCATAAACAACAAAAAAGGTTCAATGAAATATAATATATATTTGATATCAAATCATATCAAAATGTTGAGGGGAAAATTGTTGAGCCTGGGCTTCCCTTTCTTTCTCTCAATGGAAAGTAACCAGTCGTGTATTCAGGTACCATCCTCTTGTCTCCCTAGTTTCATTCCAGAGACTTAAACCCTCATTTCTGTCCTTATTCACCTCTTTTCCTCAAAGGAAACCGAAAACGCAACCCGTGTTTCGAGGGGGACACGTTACCTTGTGACACCGTCAACCACGTTACCTTGTGTTTTGTAATCTGTTGGGTGATCTTGGAAGTCTGGGTTCCCATGGGCTCGACGGTGCTCAGGCGTCGCTCGGTGGCACTCAGCCACTCTCCAAGAGGCTCCACCGCCTCGTGGAACTGAAGTGCCAGCGCCTGCAGATCCTCCAACTGGCACTGCCTGCAGAGGCGGGAGGAGAAGGGAGAATAAGGGAGAGAGGGGGCGAGAGTTTGGGTCGCCTTTGTATATCAACGTCTTATCGTGGATCCAAATAAGGATTCAGACACGACAGTCAGGAATGTGTGGGTTGTGTACTGCAGTAATTGTAATGCATTATGTAGGTAGGCTAGTGTGTGTGTGTGTGTGTGTGTGTGTGTGTGTGTACTATGCATGCATGTTCACTATGCATGGGTAAGAGTCTTTCTGTGGTGTTGAGATGTCGTCACTGACTGTGGTGCATGTACGTGATGAATAATGACCGGTTATATCAACTCCTATGTGTAGTGTGACCATACAATAATGTACGTTACCTTGCCCTGGCTTTCTCCAGCAGCTCGTCCCATCTCACTCCCAGACTCTCCAACTGTTTCTGGATCTTGTCTTTGTCCTGTGTCTCGGCCGTAGCTGCGATCCTCTCTCCCTCTCCCTGGATCATCTGAACAGTGGCTCTGCGGTCGTCCAGCAGTCTTTGTAACAGCTGGAACATGAGAGACAGAGACGGGACGTTCAACACCACAAATAATACCAACTCTCATACTCTTTGTTCTGCATGTATGTTCAGGACCAGAAGAGTCACTGATTCTAGGATTTCGGTGTAAAACAGTTGATTTATTTTATTTATTCGTTATTTTACCAGTTAAGTTGACTGAGAACACATTCTCATTTGCAGCAACGACCTGGGGAATAGTTACAGGGGAGAGGTGGGGGATGAATGAGCCAATTGTAAACTGGAGATTATTAGGTGACCGTGATGGTTTGAGGGTCAGATTGGTAATTTAGCCAGGACACTGGGGTTAACACCCCTACTCTTACGATAAGTGCCATGGGATCTTTAAAGACCTCAGAGAGTCAGGACACCCGTTTAACGTCCCATCCGAAAGACGGCACCCTACACAGGGCAATGTCCCCAATCACTGCCCTGGGGCATTGGGATATTATTTTTTTTAGACCAGAGGAAAGAGTGCCTCCTACTGGCCCTCCAACACCACTTCCAGCAGCATCTGGTCTCCCATCCAGGGACTGACCAGGACCAAGCCAAGCTTCAGAAGCAAGCCAGCAGTGGTATGAAGGGTGGTATGCTGCTGGTGGCAAGTTGGCAGGATAGCTAGAACATACTTCACATTCAATACCGCAATGTTTTGCAGTGTTCCTCAACAACACAGTATCTCAAATATCAGGCCACCCCGGTTGTGACGACGTCCACGATGAGTCGTAGTTCAATTTGGCAGTACTTCCCTTTCTGAACCCCTTCATAACTGTTCAGGGACGTTGAACGAGCCTCCGGTAAAACGGAGTTTCCTCTCCACTGACCCTCGTTGAGGCTCGACACTTTCAGCGGCGGACGGAGACACGTATGACAGAGTGGCGGGGCTGAATCCGCCGCGCTCCTCGACACACAAACACGGGAAGTGTTCCAGATAGAGGGAGTGCAGACATTGTGTTTTCTTCAGCCTCTCGGTTTCTCTGAACATTGTAATCCGACATCTGTGTTAACTGGTGTGTGTTGAATGCCAACCAGACTGGCAGACTCATTTGAGCTTTTCCTCTGCCAAAACACCCAGATAATTAGGTGTGTGAGTGTTTCTCTTTCACATGTTATTTGTCTCTTGGTGAAAATAAGGACAATTGAATAACAGTAATAGCCCATTCTATTATTATCTATGAATAAATAAAGTTCAAATATATTAATAAATTAAGCTTGTTTAGCTTAAGCTTGTTTTTATGCAAATCTAGGTTCCACATGTTTCTAATGGCCAGTAAATGACTTAGTATCTGATATAGGGAAAAGACCTGGTATTAAAATAAAATATATGTTCCTCACTACAACTCTCTCCATCTAGATACTCATCCCTGACTCCATCTATCCCTTTCTCCACTCATCCCTGTCTCGCTCACCTTCTGTTCCTGGATCTGGGCCTTGACCACTCTGTACTCGGCTGACGGGGGCTTCTGATTGGCTACCAGTTCCTCCGTGTCACTCAGCCAGCTCAGAAGAGGCTCCAGGGCATCCTGGAACTTCCCACAATGCAACAGAGCTTCCTGCAACTGGGCGATGCGCTCTGCAATCTGGTCAAGGAACAATGCAGTGAGTGAGGGGGGACAATGACTGTATTGACATGGACAGGTATACATAGACAAACATAAACCTGGTTCCTTACAAACCCATCATTCCATTCACGCATATCAAACAAACGTAACACGTAAATATGCATACTCAGTCAGACACAAACGCACGCACGCACACACAAACCATAGCACAGACATACTATTACAGTCAGACCGATGGATAGATGGTCAGACGGAAAGACTGACTTACCCTCTTGTTGAGGGAGTTCCATCTGAGGTTGGTGGTCTCTAGGTCATGCTCCAGGGCCTGGGTGTCTGTGTGTTTGGCTGCACTCTGGATCAGGCCCTGGCCCACCGCGTTCACGTGCTGCAGCTTGGGTTGAATGCTGTCCACCTGTTCCCTCTCCACCGCCTGAGAGAACGAGAGAGAGAAGAGGGAGGGGGAGAGAGAGGAGAGCGAGAGATAAAGAAATGGAGGGAGAGAAGAGAGATATGGAGAGAAAGCGAGAGAAACAGAGGGAGGAGGAGAAAGAGGGAGGGAGGAGAAAGGGATTATAAGGATTAGAGTGCTGGAAAGA